>NC_143035.1:30275000-30432500 GCF_057628025.1 Oncorhynchus mykiss | reverse complement strand
AGGGTAGGTAGGATAGGTAACAGTGTCTGTGTATGTGTGTAGGGTAGGGTAGGTAACAGTGTCTGTGTCTGTGGGTAGGGTACGGTAGGGTAGGATAGGTAACAGTGTCTGTATATGTGTGTAGGGTAGGGTACGGTAGGTAGGATAGGTAACAGTGTCTGTGTATGTGTGTAGGGTAGAGTAGGTAACAGTGTCTGTGTCTGTGTGTAGGGTAGGGTATGTAACAGTGTCTGTGTCTGTGGGTAGGGTAAGGTAGGTAACAGTGTCTGTATATGTGTGTAGGGTAGGGTAGGTAACAGTGTCTGTATATGTGTGTAGGGTAGGGTAGTTAGGATAGGTAACAGTGTCTGTGTATGTGTGTAGGGTAGGGTGTGTAACAGTGTCTCTGTCTGTGTGTAGGGTAGGGTAGGTAACACTGTCTGTGTCTGTGTGTAGGGTAGGGTAGGTAACAGTGTCTGTGTCTGTGTGTAGGGTAGGGTATGTAACAGTGTCTGTGTCTGTGTGTAGGGTAGGGTATGTAACAGTGTCTCAAATCAAATCAAATGTTATTTGTCACATACACATGGTTAGCAGATGTTAGTGAGAGTGTAGCGAAATGCTTGTGCTTCTAGTTCTGACAATGCAGTAATAACCAACGAGTAATCTAGCTAACAATTCCAAAACTACTACCTTATACACACAAGTGTAAAGGGATAAAGAATATGTACATAAAGATATATGAATGAGTGATGGTACAGAGCGGCATAGGCAAGATGCAGTAGATGGTATCGAGTACAGTATATACATATGAGATGAGTATGTAAACAAAGTGGCATAGTTAAAGTGGCTAGTGATACATGTATTACATAAAGATGCAGTAGATGATATAGAGTACAGTATATACGTATACATATGAGATAAATAATGTAGGGTATGTAAACATTATATTAGGTAGCATTGTTTAAAGTGGCTAGTGATATATTTTACATAATTTCCCATCAATTCCCATTATTAAAGTGGCTGGAGTTGAGTCAATATGTTGGCAGCAGCCACTCAATGTTAGTGGTGGCTGTTTAACAGTCTGATGGCCTTGAGATAGAAGCTGTTTTTCAGTCTCTCGGTCCCTGCTTTGATGCACCTGTACTGACCTCGCCTTCTGGATGATAGCGGGGTGAACAGGCAGTGGCTCGGGTGGTTGTTGTCCTTGATGATCTTTATGGCCTTCCTGTGACATCGGGTGGTGTAGGTGTCCTGGAGGGCAGGTAGTTTGCCCCCGGTGATGCGTTGTGCAGACCACACCACCCTCTGGAGAGCCTTACGGTTGTGGGCGGAGCAGTTGCAGTACCAGGCGGTGATACAGCCCTCACCTCCTCCCTGTAGACCGTCTCGTCGTTGTTGGTAATCAAGCCTACCACTTTTGTGTCGTCCGCAAACTTGATGATTGAGTTGGAGGCGTGCGTGGCCACGCAGTCGTGGGTGAACAGGGAGTACAGGAGAGGGTGTGTGTGTGTGTGTGTGTGTGTGTGTTTGTGTGTCAGAGTGTGTGTGTAGTGTAGTTTGCAGTGTGTGTGTGTGTGTGTGTGTGTGTGTGTGTGTGTGTGTGTGTATGTGTGTGTGTGTGTGTGTGTGTGTGTGTGTGGAGTAGGTAGCAGTGTCTGTGTCTGTGTGTAGTGTAGTTTGCAGTGTGTGTGTGTGTGTGTCTGTGTGTAGGGTAGGTTGCAGTGTCTGCGTCTGTGTGTAGGGTAGTGTAGGTAGCAGTGAGTGTGTAGTGTAGGTAGCAGTGAGTGTGTAGTGTAGGTAGCAGTGAGTGCAGGGTAGGTATCAGTGTGTGTGTGTAGGTATCAGTGTGTGTGAGTGTAGGGTAAGTATCAGTGTGTTGTTGTAGGTATTAGTGTCTGTAGGGTAGGTAGCAGTGTGTGTGTGTCGGGTAGGTATTAGTGTGTCTGTAGGGTAGGTAGCAGTGTGTGTGTGCGTGTGTAGGGTAGGTATCAGTGTGTGTGTAGGGTAGGTAGCAGTGTGTGTGTGTGTAGGGTAGGTATTAGTGTGTCTGTAGGGTAGATATCAGTGTGTGTGTAGGGTAGGTATTAGTGTGTCTGTAGGGTAGATGTCAGTGTGTGTAGGGTAGGTAGCAGTGTGTGCAGGGTAGGTATCAGTGTGTGTATGTAGGGTAGGTATCAGTGTGTGTGAGTGTAGTGTAGGTATCAGTGTGTTGTTGTAGGTATTATTGTGTGTAGGGTAGGTATCAGTGTGTGTTGGGTAGGAATCAGTGTGTGTAGGGTAGGTATCAGTGTGTGTAGGGTAGGTATCAGTGTGTGTGTGTAGGGTATGTATCAGTGTGTGTTGGGTAGGTGTCAGTGTGTGTAGGGTAGGTATCAGTTTGTATAGGGTAGGTATCAGTGTGTGTGTGTAGGGTAGGTATCAGTGTGTGCAGGGTAGGGTAGGGTAGGTATCAGTGTGTGCAGGGTAGGTATCAGTGTGTGTGTGTAGGGTAGGTATCAGTGTGTGTGTAGGGTAGATATCAGTGTGTGTGTGGGGTAGGTATCAGTGTGTGTAGGGTAGGTATCAGTGTGTGTGTGTAGGGTAGGTATCAGTGTGTGCAGGGTAGGTATCAGTGTGTGTGTGTGTAGGGTAGGTATCAGTGTGTGCAGGGTAGGGTAGGTATCAGTGTGTGCAGGGTAGGTATCAGTGTGTGTGTGTAGGGTAGGTATCAGTGTTTGCAGGGTAGGTATCCGTGTGTGTATGTAGGGTAGGTATCAGTGTGTGTGAGCGTAGGGTAGGTATCAGTGTGTTTGTGTAGGGTAAGTAGCAGTGTGTATGTGTAGGGTAGGTAGCAGTGTGTGTGTAGGGTAGGTATTAGTGTGTCTGTAGGGTAGATATCAGTGTGTGTGTAGGGTAGGTATTAGTGTGTCTGTAGGGTAGATGTCAGTGTGTGTAGGGTAGGTAGCAGTGTGTGCAGGGTAGGTATCAGTGTGTGTGTGTAGGGTAGGTATCAGTGTGTGTATGCAGGGTAGGTATCTGTGTGTGTAGGGTAGGTAGCAGTGTGTGCAGGGAGTGTATCAGTGTGTGTATGTAGGGTAGGTATCAGTGTGTGTGTGTAGGGTAAGTAGCAGTGTGTGTGTGTAGGGTAGGTAGCAGTTTGTGTGTGTGTGTGTAGGGTTGGTATTAGTGTGTGCAGGGTAGGTATCAGTGTGTGTATGTAGGGTAGGTATCAGTGTGTGTGTGTGCAGTGTAGGTAGCAGTATGTGTGTGTAGGGTATGTATCAGTGTGTGTGGGTTAGGTAACAGTGTGTGTAGGGTAGGTATCAGTGTGTATGTAGGGTAGGTTTCAGTGTGTGTGAGTGTAGGGTAGGTATCAGTGTGTGTGTGTAGGGTAAGTAGCAGTGTGTGTGTGTAGGGTAGGTAGCAGTGTGTGTGTGTGTGTGTGTGTGTGTGTGTGTGTGTGTGTGTGTGTGTGTAGGGTAGGTATTAGTGTGTCTGTAGGGTAGATATCAGTGTGTGTGTAGGGTAGGTATCAGTGTGTGTTTGGGGTGGGTATCAGTGTGTGTTTTTGGTGGGTAGCAGTGTGTGTAGGGTAGGTATCAGTGTGTGTGTAGGGTAGGTAGCAGTGTGTGTGTAGGGTAGGTATCAGTATGTGTAGGATAGGTATCAGTGTGTGTGGGGTGGGTAGCAGTGTGTGTGTAGGGTAGGTATCAGTATGTGTAGGATAGGTATCAGTGTGAGTGTGGGGTGGGTATAAGTGTGTGTGTAGGGTAGGTATCAGTATGTGTAGGATAGGTATCAGTGTGAGTGTGGGGTGGGTATAAGTGTGTGTGTAGGTTGGGTATCAGTGTGTGTGTTGGGTGGGTATCAGTGTGTGTGTTGGGTGGGTATCAGTGTGTGTGTAGGGTAGGTATCAGTATGTGTAGGATAGGTATCAGTGTGAGTGTGGGGTGGGTATAAGTGTGTGTGTGTGGGTTGGGTAGCAGTGTGTGTGTGGGTTGGGTATCAGTGTGTGTGTTGGGTGGGTATCAGTGTGTGTTGGTTGGTTGGGTGGTTGGGTGGGTGGGTGGGTGGGTGGTTTCGGTTAATGGTGTTTTTTTTTGCTCCATTTTGACCATGATGGCCTGATCAGTCTCCTCTGAACAGTTGATGTTGAGATGTGTCTTTTACTTGAACTCTGTGAACTCTGTTATTTGGGCTGCATTTTCTGAGGCTGGTAACTCTAATGAACTGATCAAAATCAAATCAAATCAAATCAAATTTATTTTATATAGCCCTTCGTACATCAGCTGATATCTCAAAGTGCTGTACAGAAACCCAGCCTAAAACCCCAAACAGCAAGCAATGCAGGTGAAGAAGCACGGTGGCTAGGAAAAACTCCCTAGAAAGGCCAAAACCTAGGAAGAAACCTAGAGAGGAACCAGGCTATGTTGCCTCTGCTGCAGAGGCTATCCTCTGCAGCAGAGGCAACTCTTGGTCTTCCTTTCCTGTGTCGGTCCTCATGAAAGCCAGTTTGATCATAACTCTTGATTATTTTTGCGACTGCACTTAAAGAACCATTCAGTTCTTGAATTGTTCCAGATTGACTGACCTTCATGTCTTAAAGTAATGATGGACTGTCGTTTCTCATTGCTTATTTGAGCTGTTCTTGCCTTAATATGAACTTGGTATTTTACAAAATAGAGCTATCTTCTGTATACCACCCCTACCTTGTCACAACACAACTGACTGGCTCAAACATTAAGAATTAGAATTAGAGAAACTCCACAAATGTACTTTTAACAAAGCTCACCTGTTAATTAAAATGCATTCCAGGTGACTACCTCATGAAGCTGGTTGAGAGAATGCCAAGCATGTGCAAAGTTGTCATCAAGGCAAAGGGTGGCTGCATTGAAGAATATCAAATATAACATATATTTAGATTTTTTGGTTACTACATGATTCCATATGTGTTATTTCAAATGTTGATGTCTGCAATATTATTAAACTATGCAGAAAATAGTGAAAATAAAGAAAAACCCTGGAATGAGTAGGTGTGTGCAAACTTTTGACTGGTACTGTATATGATTTGGGATTGCCGGTCTGATAGGAGGGTTAGTGGGTTAAGATGATGTCAACTTTGACAAGGTGTACAGCAGGGATGTCTTGTGCCCATGGAAATTGTAGGGCAGTTGAACTTTTGTGGCTCTGAGAGGCTGAAAAAGGACAGAGAGACAGAGCGAGGGAAAGAGAGAGGTGAGATTAAGAGGTTAGATGAAGAGAGAAAGAGGAAGAGTGTGAGAGGGAGAGAGAGAGAGAGAGAGAGGCTCCTCTCTACATCCCTCTATTGTCTTGTTTCCTCTTTGCTCTGTCATGGATTTATCTTTCTCTCTCTGCTCCACTCAGAACAAAACACAACACGGTCCAGACTCTGTCAGGTTACTGTTACTATAGGTTAACACAACACAGTCCAGACTCTGTCATGTTACTGTTACTATAGGTTAACACAACACAGTCCAGACTCTGTCATGTTACTGTTACTATAGGTTAACACAACACAGTCCAGACTCTGTCATGTTACTGTTACTATAGGTTAACACAACACAGTCCAGACTCTGTCATGTTACTGTTACTATAGGTTAACACAACACAGTCCAGACTCTGTCATGTTACTGTTACTATAGGTTAACACAACACAGTCCAGACTCTGTCATGTTACTGTTACTATAGGTTAACACAACACAGTCCAGACTCTGTCATGTTACTGTTACTATAGGTTAACACAACACAGTCCAGACTCTGTCATGTTACTGTTACTATAGGTTAACACAACACAGTCCAGACTCTGTCATGTTGATGTTACTATAGGTTAACACAACACAGTCCAGACTCTGTCATGTTACTGTTACTATAGGTCCAGACTCTGTCATGTTACTGTTACTATAGGTTAACACAACACAGTCCAGACTCTGTCATGTTACTGTTACTATAGGTTAACACAACACAGTCCAGACTCTGTCATGTTGATGTTACTATAGGTTAACACAACACAGTCCAGACTCTGTCATGTTGATGTTACTATAGGTTAACACAACACAGTCCAGACTCTGTCATGTTGATGTTACTATAGGTTAACACAACACAGTCCAGACTCTGTCATGTTGATGTTACTATAGGTTAACACAACACAGTCCAGACTCTGTCATGTTACTGTTACTATAGGTTAACACAACACAGTCCAGACTCTGTCATGTTACTGTTACTACAGGTTAACACAACACAGTCCAGACTCTGTCATGTTGATGTTACTATAGGTTAACACAACACAGTCCAGACTCTGTCATGTTACTGTTACTACAGGTTAACACAACACAGTCCAGACTCTGTCATGTTGATGTTACTATAGGTTAACACAACACAGTCCAGACTCTGTCATGTTGATGTTACTATAGGTTAACACAACACAGTCCAGACTCTGTCATGTTACTGTTACTATAGGTTAACACAACACAGTCCAGACTCTGTCATGTTACTGTTACTATAGGTTAACACAACACAGTCCAGACTCTGTCATGTTACTGTTACTACAGGTTAACACAACACAGTCCAGACTCTGTCATGTTGATGTTACTACAGGTTAACACAACACAGTCCAGACTCTGTCATGTTGATGTTACTATAGGTTAACACAACACAGTCCAGACTCTGTCATGTTACTGTTACTATAGGTTAACACAACACAGTCCAGACTCTGTCATGTTACTGTTACTACAGGTTAACACAACACAGTCCAGACTCTGTCATGTTACTGTTACTATAGGTTAACACAACACAGTCCAGACTCTGTCATGTTGATGTTACTATAGGTTAACACAACAAAGTCCAGACTCTGTCATGTTACTGTTACTATAGGTTAACACAACACAGTCCAGACTCTGTCATGTTGATGTTACTATAGGTTAACACAACACAGTCCAGACTCTGTCAGGTTACTGTTACTATAGGTTAACACAACACAGTCCAGACTCTGTCAGGTTACTGTTACTATAGGTTAACACAACACAGTCCAGACTCTGTCATGTTACTGTTACTATAGGTTAACACAACACAGTCCAGACTCTGTCATGTTACTGTTACTATAGGTTAACACAACACAGTCCAGACTCTGTCATGTTACTGTTACTATAGGTTAACACAACACAGTCCAGACTCTGTCATGTTACTGTTACTATAGGTTAACTCAACACAGTCCAGACTCTGTCATGTTACTGTTACTATAGGTTAACACAACACAGTCCAGACTCTGTCATGTTACTGTTACTATAGGTTAACACAACACAGTCCAGACTCTGTCATGTTACTGTTACTACAGGTTAACACAACACAGTCCAGACTCTGTCATGTTGATGTTACTATAGGTTAACACAACACAGTCCAGACTCTGTCAGGTTACTGTTACTATAGGTTAACACAACACAGTCCAGACTCTGTCATGTTGATGTTACTATAGGTTAACACAACACAGTCCAGACTCTGTCATGTTACTGTTACTATAGGTTAACACAACACAGTCCAGACTCTGTCATGTTGATGTTACTATAGGTTAACACAACACAGTCCAGACTCTGTCATGTTACTGTTACTATAGGTTAACACAACACAGTCCAGACTCTGTCATGTTGATGTTACTATAGGTTAACACAACACAGTCCAGACTCTGTCATGTTGATGTTACTATAGGTTAACACAACACAGTCCAGACTCTGTCAGGTTACTGTTACTATAGGTTAACACAACACAGTCCAGACTCTGTCATGTTACTGTTACTATAGGTCCAGACTCTGTCATGTTACTGTTACTATAGGTTAACACAACACAGTCCAGACTCTGTCATGTTGATGTTACTATAGGTTAACACAACACAATCCAGACTCTGTCATGTTACTGTTACTATAGGTTAACACAACACAGTCCAGACTCTGTCATGTTGATGTTACTATAGGTTAACACAACACAGTCCAGACTCTGTCATGTTACTGTTACTATAGGTTAACACAACACAGTCCAGACTCTGTCATGTTACTGTTACTATAGGTCCAGACTCTGTCATGTTACTGTTACTATAGGTTAACACAACACAGTCCAGACTCTGTCATGTTGATGTTACTATAGGTTAACACAACACAGTCCAGACTCTGTCATGTTACTGTTACTATAGGTTAACACAACACAGTCCAGACTCTGTCATGTTGATGTTACTATAGGTTAACACAACACAGTCCAGACTCTGTCATGTTACTGTTACTATAGGTTAACACAACACAGTCCAGACTCTGTCATGTTACTGTTACTATAGGTCCAGACTCTGTCATGTTACTGTTACTATAGGTTAACACAGACACACACACACATAACTTTGCTTTTGTGAAATTTCAGGACATTTTGGGGAGTAAAAATGTTTGTCCATTAAAATTCACATTTTGCTAACCCCTTACCCAACCCCTTACCCAACCCCTTACCCAACCCCTTACCCAACCCCTTACCCAACCCCTTACCCAACCCCTTACCCAACCCATAACCTTTAAGAAGAAGAAAAAGACCACTGTTTCTTTGTAAAACGCAGAGTAGGTGAACGGATCATCTCCCCATGTGTACTTCCCACCATGAAGCATGGAGGAGGAGGTGTGATCGTGTGGGGGTGCTTTACTGGTGACACTATCAGTGATTTATTTAGAATTCAAGGCACACTTAACCAGCATGGCTACCACAGCATTCTGCAGCGATACGCCATCCCATCTGGTTTGCACTTAGTTGGACTATCATTCATTTTTCAACAGGACAATGACCCAACACACCTCCAGGCTGTGTAAGTGTTATTTGACCGAGAAGGAGAGTGATGGAGTGCTGCATCAGATTACCTGGCCTCCATAATCACCCGACCTCAAACCAATAGAGATGGTTTGGGATGAGTTGGACCTCAGAGTGATGGAAAAGCAGCCAACAAGTGCTCAGCATATGTGAGAACTCCTTCAAAACTGTTGGAAAAGCATTCCAGGTCAAGCTGGTTGAGAGAATGCCAAGAGCGTGCAAAGCTGTCATCAAGGCAAAGGGTGGCTACTTTGAAGAATCTAAAATAAAAGATATATATTTGAGTTGTTAAGTTAAACACTTTTTTGGTTACTACATGATTCCGTATGTGTTATTTCATGTCTTCACTATTATTCTACAATGTAGATAATAAAGAAAAACCCTTGAATCAGCAGGTGTCCAAACTATAATGATTCACTGAACTAGATTACCTTCATCACATTCCAACCTGTATTATCTTAACTCTGGAGATCATGACTAAGGACTTCAATAGCCCAGTCATATAACCCAGCAAAGTGGAAGACTTTAGCCTCCAAGAACATTTTGAATTTTGGGTGAATTGAATGAATGTGTAATTGTGTTCAGGAGTGTGTGTGAGTGTGTTTTTAACTATATTTATTGGGACCAGAAGTCACCAAAAGAATAGTTAACGAACAAGCATTCGACCAACGTCTGACATTTTGATATTTCCCATAAGGTCAAATGCTATTTCTAGGGGGTTTAGGGTTAAGGTTAGAATTAGTGTCAGGGTTTAGCCAATAAGTAAAAACCTTGTAGCCCGCAGGTAGAAAAATCCTGATAAAAATAAACATTGGCTATGCATGGCCTGTCTGCAACAAACTTGAAACATTGTATCAAGTATTAAGTTGGGTCCAGCCAGATGCTCCTGCTAGCAACCTTGCAACACTGTCACACTGTTGGTAATAATTGGACCATGGGGCAGCGTAAGTAGCGTTCCACATATTTTAATGAATAAAGTGAAACTTAAGCAAATACAAAACAATAAATGAACTGTGACGACAATTCCGTGCTAACAGGTAACTAAACATAAACAATATCCCATCACCCACAGGTGGGAAAAATGCTACTTAAGTACTTAAGTATGATCCCCAATTAGAGACAACGATAACCAACTGCCTCTAATTGGGAATCATACAAATCATCAACATAGAAAATCAAACCTAGAACTCCACATAGAAAATATAAACTATAACAAAAAACCCTAGTCACGCCCTGATCTACTCTACCATAGAAAATACAGGTTTCCTATGATCAGGACGTGACAAACACTATATAAAATATTCTGGACCCTCAGAGTTTCCTGGACAGTTTTCACCGGTGTAGAGCTTTACATTTTCTTCTGCTTTCTGCTGAGTGGTTATCAAAAGGGAGAGAGCTGGATATATATTTCAAATGGGCGATGTTGAGGAACTGTTGTCATTCTCAATAGATGTAAAAACAGAATTTGTTTACTTTCTGTTTGAGGAGGAGAAAACATTACATTGAGAAGCTTCACAGTGATAATGAGTTAAGACAATCAGGAATACTATCAGATCCCCAAATGGGCACATCTATAGGCCTACATTTGTGCAAAGGCCAGATAGCCTAAGCCTACTTCTATGTGTAATCAGGGGTTTGTCCTTACTCAAGATTGACAGGAGCGCTCCAAACAAAAGATAATGAATAAATTGACAACTCATATGTGGAATTAAATAAACCCAAACTTTTTTTCTCACAAGTGTAGTCTAGGTTGTGAGCTTCGCAAACAACGTGTCCACTCCAACAATGAGAATGGTAAGGCTGTAATAATAATATATTGAATGCATTAACAGAAATGACCGGAACCAAACAAACATTGTAGACGAGAAATGATGGAAATGAACAGTAAATGTACTACTGGTGATACTGGTGTGCCACCCCCGTGGCCTCAGCAATGGATTAGTCCACTGAGACAGGAGTGAATCAGACCGGTGTCTCGTGTACCATATGTATTTGTTATATGTTTACCACTGCTCGACTAAAAACAAATATTGGTCAACCAACCGGTCGACATGTCGACTAAATGGGGTCAGCACTATTAGGGTTAGAATTAGGTTTAAGGTTAGGAGCTACGGTTGGTTTAAGGATTAGGAGATAGGGTTAGGGTGAAGGTTAGGTTTTGGGGTTAGGGTTAAGGTTAGGGTAAGGTTTAGGGAAAACAGGATTTTGAATGAGACTGAATTGTGTCCCCCCCCAAGGTCAGCTATACAAGACTGTGTGTGTACGTGTAGGACGTGCTGTGAAGTATGCTCTTGTGTCAAGCCTACATTGTGCCCATTGTCTTCTGAACTGAAAAACAGGAAAGTCCTCTTCATGAGGGTACCGGCATATTCTCCTCGCCAGTGTGTATACGGGATAATAAACGAGGGGCTATGCGTTCTGTGGACAATAATCCACAACGTGGAAGCATTATTTTCCATAGAATGCATAGAGTCCTGAGTTGATTATTCTTCTCATACCACTGCTATAATTTAACACATTTGCCGCTATAAATATGTTGACTACAGGTAGAAATGCACTGAGGTAGCTGGCTAGCAAGTTTACTATAGCTACACAGTTTCCCCCCGTATTCATCTGAATGAGAGATGATGAGAAACCTCCAGTAGGGTTTGCATATCTCTGCATGTTAAGTGGCATTGAAAGGGAAGCTCTTCCATCTGGATACAACATCACGACATGCACTACCCTACATCAAATCAAATCAACATTTATTGGTCACATGCACATGGTTAGCAGATGTTACTGTGAAAGAAGCGAAATGCTTGTGATTCTAGTTCCGACAGTGCAGCAATATCTAATAAGTAATCTAACAATTTCCCAACAAATACCTAATACACACAAATCTAAGTAAAGGAATGGAATAAGAATATATACATATAAATATATGGATGAGCAATGACTGACCGGCATAGGCAAGATGCAGTAGATGGTATAAAATACAGTATATTCATATGGGATGAGTAATGCAAGATATGTAAACATCATTATTTAAGTGGCATTAATAAAGTGACTAGTGATCCATTGTTAGAGTGGCCAATGATTTCAAGTCTGTATGTAGGCAGCAGTCTCTCTGTGTTAGTGATGGCTGTTTAACAGTCTGATGGCCTTGTGATAGAGGGTATTTTTCAGTCTCTCGGTCCCAGCTTTGTTGCACATGTACTGACCTCGCCTTCTGGATGATAGTGATGTGAACAGGCATTGGTTCCGGTGGTTGTTGTCCTTGATTATCTTTTTGGCCTTCCTGTGACATCGGGTGCAGTAGGTGTCCTGGATGGCAGGTAGTTTGCTTCCGGTGATGCGTTGTGCAGACCCCACCACACACACTCTGAGAGCCCTGCGGTTGTGGGCAGTGCAGTTGCCGTACCAGGCGGTGACGGACATGGAAGTGTTTGGGTCATTTTTTTGGCTGCCTCTCCCTTTACCCAGGAGTTTTACCGAGGTACAGTGGGCTCCCAAATCAAATCCTACTCAGGGCCCCCACATAGCTTCAGTTGTTTTAATCTGTCAGGGCCCCCCCATAGCTTCAGTTGTTTTGATCTGTCAGGGCCCCCCCATAGCTTCAGTTGTTTTAATCTGTCAGGGCCCCCACATAGCTTCAGTTGTTTTAATCTGTCAGGGCCCCCACATAGCTTCAGTTGTTTTAATCTGTCAGGGCCCCCCCATAGCTTCAGTTGTTTTGTTCTGTCAGGGCCCCCACATAACTTCAGTTGTTTTAATCTGTCAGGGCCCCCACATAACTTCAGTTGTTTTGATCTGTCAGGGCCCCCACATAACTTCAGTTGTTTTGATCTGTCAGGGCCCCCCCATAGCTTCAGTTGTTTTGATCTGTCAGGGCCCCCACATAGCTTCAGTTGTTTTAATCTGTCAGGGCCCCCACATAGCTTCAGTTGTTTTAATCTGTCAGGGCCCCCCCATAGCTTCAGTTGTTTTGATCTGTCAGGGCCCCCACATAACTTCAGTTGTTTTGATCTGTCAGGGCCCCCCCATAGCTTCAGTTGTTTTAATCTGTCAGGGCCCCCCCATAGCTTCAGTTGTTTTGAGCTGTCAGGGCCCCCACATAACTTCAGTTGTTTTGATCTGTCAGGCCCCCCCATAGCTTCAGTTGTTTTGATCTGTCAGGGCCCCCACATAACTTCAGTTGTTTTGATCTGTCAGGGCCCCCACATAACTTCAGTTGTTTTGATCTGTCAGGGCCCCCCCATAGCTTCAGTTGTTTTAATCTGTCAGGGCCCCCCCATAGCTTCAGTTGTTTTAATCTGTCAGGGCCCCCCCATAGCTTCAGTTGTTTTGAGCTGTCAGGGCCCCCACATAACTTCAGTTGTTTTGATCTGTCAGGCCCCCCCATAGCTTCAGTTGTTTTGATCTGTCAGGGCCCCCACATAACTTCAGTTGTTTTGATCTGTCAGGGCCCCCACATAACTTCAGTTGTTTTGATCTGTCAGGGCCCCCCCATAGCTTCAGTTGTTTTGAGCTGTCAGGGCCCCCCCATACCTTCAGTTGTTTTGATCTGTAAGGGCCCCCACATAACTTCAGTTGTTTTGATCTGTCAGGGCCCCCACATAACTTCAGTTGTTTTGATCTGTCAGGGCCCCCCCATAGCTTCAGTTGTTTTGATCTGTCAGGGCCCCCCCATAGCTTCAGTTGTTTTGATCTGTCAGGGCCCCCACATAACTTCAGTTGTTTTGATCTGTCAGGGCCCCCCCATAGCTTCAGTTGTTTTGATCTGTCAGGGCCCCCACATAGCTTCAGTTGTTTTGATCTGTCAGGGCCCCCACATAGCTTCAGTTGTTTTGATCTGTCAGGGCCCCCACATAGCTTCAGTTGTTTTGATCTGTAAGCATCAGTAAACAAAAAAAAAAAGATTTGATTTGAACTAGTCTCATCTCTTCATGTGGCTCCAAATAGTAGGTTCAAAACAGTAGGTTCAAAACAGTAAGTTTAAAGGATCACTAATGTCCTGCAGGTGGCGACAATGTCATGAGGAGCGCAGCCCTCGCAGCTCCAATCAATCTCTGTACAAGCATGAAAACTAGGTGATTGGTGTCAGTAATACCATACCTGTATACATGAACCCATTCTGTTATGTGTGTTATAGACATCAAATTGATGGGAATCTCATTCATGATGCTCACTTCATCGTATCATCATAAAGTGAAAATAAAACTGTTTTTTTATTTGCATATTTGATTAAAAACGAGGGAATGAACCTTTGTAATGACAGTTGTTTGGTTGAGTTTTATGAGCCCTATTGTTTGTCAGTGTTGGTGAGTAGTGAACTACATGAAGTTAAACTACTAATGAATCTACTTTTAGTGGTAGTTGAAATCAATTCTAATCTTGGTAGTGATTTCAGTAGTTAATTGCTTTTTTGCCATGTAGAAGTATAGCTAACTACAGGAACTACATACGTTTTTTTGAAAAAATTTAATAAATTATGGGTGAAGTATAGACAAGAATCTGCTTTCTTTTTCGGTATCAGACATCCATACTTCTCAATTGAAAAATATTTTTTTGTGTGTGTTTAATAGGCTAAAATGCACATTTGATTAAAATCTGACCCCATATGGATCTGTTGATCTTGCAATTTGTAGTTTATGAAATTTTAGATATAGATAATATATATTTTTAACTTTTTCAAGGTAAACTATATTTGTGTAGCTTTAGTTGTATGTTAACTTCTTCAAGTGTGAAGTGATTGGTAGGTTGGTAAACTATGATTTCAGAGTAGCTTCCCCAACGCTGTTGTGTGTTATCTAGACTAATAAAGGGAACGATCCAATGAATATATTAGTGTGCACCATAAAATACCTCCGGAAGAGGGCGGTGTCATCCCTGGTAATCATCCGTGGAGTTTAAATCCCAAACCGCAGGTGCGCCTGCTCTCCCCTCTCCCTTGACCTCAGAAAAAAACACGGTGATCGTTCGCTCCACCGTTTGCTCGCGTGCCACACCGAACCTGCGCGCTGTGCTTCCGTGACGTCGCTCCATTGGAGCCTGTGGTTGGAGCGCGAGTTATTTTCACGTATCTACTGGGAGAGAGAGGAGAGCGAGCGCACGGCGGTGCCAGCCATGGTCAGCGCTTTGAGAGAACACTGAAATCAACCGGGAGGGACAACATCCTAGACATGGAATGCGACTGTGCAACATTGTGTCTTTCCTGGCTGTCTGACATTATTTTTCTGCTCAACCATTGAAAAGGAGGAGGTTTGTCGTTTACGTATTGGATTCCAGAGGACTGGGAACACCCCGGTCTCTATTTCTCTTTCCGTTTCTCCCCCTCGGGTTGAAAAGTCACCAGAGTGGAAGGATATTTCGCTTTATTGGAATTATAGCTGCTCTGAAGATGATATCCGGTGTTTTCTGGGAACATTGTCTTGGATGAGAACCTGTGAGCATCATGAGTACCAATGGTGAGTTCATTCCTCTGCGCCTCTCGTCTGTTCTCCGTTACTTTGAAGCTCCCCGCTCTTCTCTAGTTAACTCTGAAGCGTCGCTCTCAGAGGAGGATACACAGATAAAACAATGTTATACAACAATAGAGAATAGACAGATTTAGTAGCGTTCAATGGAAAATAAACTACAAAATGTGCTTTCAATTCAAGATTTGATTAACATACTGTCTGTTTTCATTCACTCTGTATTCATTGGAAGTTATTCTCACAGAGCAGAGAGAAAGACAACAACGTTTCTCTGTTCCTCTCTCTCCCCCTCACTTCAACGATTCATCAATGCTTTTTATTAGCTCATCCTTGGTAGTATTTATTGAATAAATGTCTTAAATTAGGTGACTGAGTGAGAGGATGGAGTACTGTGTGGGGGTTGTGTGGTATGTTGTTGTGGTTATGTAAAGGGTTAGGGGTCAAGGTAAGGGACTTGTGTACTCAGTGATCTTAGACTTCCTCCAGTAGCTGTTTCTCCCTGCCATGTCAGGGCTTCTGTGTGTCTGTCTGGATGGCAAACTGCATCTCTACAAAATAGTTCACATCATTTGATGTTAGAAATGTGCAGTTTGTCTTCTTAATTTCGTAAACAATCTATTCCCCCGGCTTATTATCATAATCATCTTCCTATTCATCATCATCAGACTTAGACATCACATACATCCACAAACGTGTTGTCTCCATAGCAGAGTTGCAAAGCTCATTGCAACCAGCCCCTGTAGGCCCTAGTCCAGCTCTACACCAAGACTGAACAGATCAGCCCCTGTCAACCCTAGTCCAGCTCTACACCAAGACCGGACAGATCAGCCCTAGTCCAGCTCTACACCAAGACCGGACAGATCAGCCCCTGTCAGCCCTAGTCCAGCTCTACGCCAAGACCGGACAGATCAGCCCTAGTCCAGCTCTACACCAAGACTGGACAGATCAGCCCTAGTCCAGCTCTACACCAAGACCGGACAGATCAGCCCTAGTCCAGCTCTACACCAAGACTGAACAGATCAGCCCCTGTCAGCCCTAGTCCAGTTCTACACCAAGACCGGACAGATCAGCCCCTGTCAGCCCTAGTCCAGCTCTACACCAAGACTGAACAGATCAGCCCCTGTCAGCCCTAGTCCAGCTCTACACCAAGACCGGACAGATCAGCCCCTGTCAGCCCTAGTCCAGCTCTACACCAAGACCGGACAGATCAGCCCTAGTCCAGCTCTACATCAAGACTGGACAGATCAGCCCTAGTCCAGCTCTACGCAAGACTGGACAGATCAGCCCTAGTCCAGCTCTACGCCAAGACCGGACAGATCAGCCCCTGTCAGCCCTAGTCCAGCTCTACACCAAGACCGGACAGATCAGCCCCTGTCAGCCCTAGTCCAGCTCTACACCAAGACTGAACAGATCAGCCCCTGTCAGCCCTAGTCCAGCTCTACACCAAGACTGAACAGATCAGCCCCTGTCAGCCCTAGTCCAGCTCTACACCAAGACCGGACAGATCAGCCCTAGTCCAGCTCTACACCAAGACTGAACAGATCAGCCCCTGTCAGCCCTAGTCCAGCTCTACGCCAAGACTGAACAGATCAGACCCTGTCAGGCCTAGTCCAGCTCTACACCAAGACCGGACAGATCAGCCCTAGTCCAGCTCTACACCAAGACCGGACAGATCAGCCCTAGTCCAGCTCTACACCAAGACTGAACAGATCAGCCCCTGTCAGCCCTAGTCCAGCTCTACACCAAGACCGGACAGATCAGCCCCTGTCAACCCTAGTCCAGCTCTACACCAAGACTGAACAGATCAGCCCCTGTCAGCCCTAGTCCAGCTCTACGCCAAGACCGGACAGATCAGCCCCAGTTCAGCAATACATCAAGACTGGACAGATCAGCCCCAGTCCAGCTCTACACCAAGACTGGACAGATCAGCCCCAGTCCAGCTCTACACCAAGACTGGACAGATCAGCCCCAGTTCAGCACTACATCAAGACTGGACAGATCAAAAAAAATCAAAATCAAATTTATTTATATAGCCCTTCGTACATCAGCTGATATCTCAAAGTGCTGTACAGAAACCCAGCCTAAAACCCCAAAGAGCAAGCAATGCAGGTGTAGAAGCACGGTGGCTAGGAAAAACTCCCTAGAAAGGCCAAAACCTAGGAAGAAACCTAGAGAGGAACCAGGCTATGTGGGGTGGCCAGTCCTCTTCTGGCTGTGCCGGGTGGAGATTATAACAAAACATGGTCAAGATGTTCAAATGTTCATAAATGACCAACATGGTCGAATAATAATAAGGCAGAATAGTTGAAACTGGAGCAGCAGCACAGTCAGGTGGACTGGGGACAGCAAGGAGTCATCATGTCAGGTATTCCTGGGGCATGGTCCTAGGGCTCAGGTCCTCCGAGAGAGAGAAAGAAAGAGAGAATTAGAGAGAGCATAAGTGGGATGGCCAGTCCTCTTCCGGCTGTGCCAGGTGGAGATTATAACAGAACATGGCCAAGATGTTCAAATGTTCATAAATGACCAGCATTTAGAGAGAAAGAGAGAAGGAGGAGAGAATTAGAGAACGCACACTTAGATTCACACAGGACACCAAATAGGACAGGAGAAGTACTCCAGATATAACAAACTGACCCTAGCCCCCCGACACATAAACTACTGCAGCATAAATACTGGAGGCTGAGACAGGAGGGGTCAGGAGACACTGTGGCCCACTCCGAGGACACCCCCGGACTGAAAGACTGAACAGATCAGCCCCTGTCAGCCCTAGTCCAGCTCTACGCCAAGACCGGACAGATCAGCCCCAGTTCAGCACTACATCAAGACTGGACAGATCAGCCCCAGTCCAGCTCTACATCAAGACTGGACAGATCAGCCCCAGTCCAGCTCTACATCAAGACTGGACAGATCAGCCCCAGTTCAGCACTACATCAAGACTGGACAGATCAGCCCCAGTCCAGCTCTACATAGAGACTGGACAGATCAGCCCCAGTTCAGCTCTACACCAAGACTGGACAGATAAGCCCCAGTCCAGCTCTACATAGAGACTGGACAGATCAGCCCCAGTCCAGCTGACACCAAGACTGGACAGATCAGCCCCAGTCCAGCTGACACCAAGACTGGACAGATCAGCCCCAGTCCAGCTGACACCAAGACTGGACAGATCAGCCCCAGTCCAGCTGACACCAAGACTGGACAGATCAGCCCCAGTCCAGCTGACACCAAGACTGGACAGATCAGCCCCAGTCCAGCTGACACCAAGACTGGACAGATCAGCCCCAGTCCAGCTGACACCAAGACTGGACAGATCAGCCCCAGTCCAGCTCTACACCAAGACTGGACAGATCAGCCCCAGTCCAGCTCTACACCAAGACCGGACAGATCAGCCCCTGTCAGCCCTAGTCCAGCTCTACACCAAGACCGGACAGATCAGCCCTAGTCCAGCTCTACATCAAGACTGGACAGATCAGCCCTAGTCCAGCTCTACGCAAGACTGGACAGATCAGCCCTAGTCCAGCTCTACATAGAGACTGGACAGATCAGCCCCAGTCCAGCTGACACCAAGACTGGACAGATCAGCCCCAGTCCAGCTGACACCAAGACTGGACAGATCAGCCCCAGTCCAGCTGACACCAAGACTGGACAGATCAGCCCCAGTCCAGCTGACACCAAGACTGGACAGATCAGCCCCAGTCCAGCTGACACCAAGACTGGACAGATCAGCCCCAGTCCAGCTGACACCAAGACTGGACAGATCAGCCCCAGTCCAGCTGACACCAAGACTGGACAGATCAGCCCCAGTCCAGCTCTACACCAAGACTGGACAGATCAGCCCCAGTCCAGCTCTACACCAAGACCGGACAGATCAGCCCCTGTCAGCCCTAGTCCAGCTCTACACCAAGACCGGACAGATCAGCCCCTGTCAGCCCTAGTCCAGCTCTACACCAAGACTGAACAGATCAGCCCCTGTCAGCCCTATTCCAGCTCTACACCAAGACTGAACAGATCAGCCCCTGTCAGCCCTAGTCCAGCTCTACACCAAGACCGGACAGATCAGCCCTAGTCCAGCTCTACACCAAGACTGAACAGATCAGCCCCTGTCAGCCCTAGTCCAGCTCTACGCCAAGACTGAACAGATCAGACCCTGTCAGGCCTAGTCCAGCTCTACACCAAGACCGGACAGATCAGCCCTAGTCCAGCTCTACACCAAGACCGGACAGATCAGCCCTAGTCCAGCTCTACACCAAGACTGAACAGATCAGCCCCTGTCAGCCCTAGTCCAGCTCTACACCAAGACCGGACAGATCAGCCCCTGTCAACCCTAGTCCAGCTCTACACCAAGACTGAACAGATCAGCCCCTGTCAGCCCTAGTCCAGCTCTACGCCAAGACCGGACAGATCAGCCCCAGTTCAGCAATACATCAAGACTGGACAGATCAGCCCCAGTCCAGCTCTACACCAAGACTGGACAGATCAGCCCCAGTCCAGCTCTACACCAAGACTGGACAGATCAGCCCCAGTTCAGCACTACATCAAGACTGGACAGATCAAAAAAAATCAAAATCAAATTTATTTATATAGCCCTTCGTACATCAGCTGATATCTCAAAGTGCTGTACAGAAACCCAGCCTAAAACCCCAAAGAGCAAGCAATGCAGGTGTAGAAGCACGGTGGCTAGGAAAAACTCCCTAGAAAGGCCAAAACCTAGGAAGAAACCTAGAGAGGAACCAGGCTATGTGGGGTGGCCAGTCCTCTTCTGGCTGTGCCGGGTGGAGATTATAACAAAACATGGTCAAGATGTTCAAATGTTCATAAATGACCAACATGGTCGAATAATAATAAGGCAGAATAGTTGAAACTGGAGCAGCAGCACAGTCAGGTGGACTGGGGACAGCAAGGAGTCATCATGTCAGGTATTCCTGGGGCATGGTCCTAGGGCTCAGGTCCTCCGAGAGAGAGAAAGAAAGAGAGAATTAGAGAGAGCATAAGTGGGATGGCCAGTCCTCTTCCGGCTGTGCCAGGTGGAGATTATAACAGAACATGGCCAAGATGTTCAAATGTTCATAAATGACCAGCATTTAGAGAGAAAGAGAGAAGGAGGAGAGAATTAGAGAACGCACACTTAGATTCACACAGGACACCAAATAGGACAGGAGAAGTACTCCAGATATAACAAACTGACCCTAGCCCCCCGACACATAAACTACTGCAGCATAAATACTGGAGGCTGAGACAGGAGGGGTCAGGAGACACTGTGGCCCACTCCGAGGACACCCCCGGACTGAAAGACTGAACAGATCAGCCCCTGTCAGCCCTAGTCCAGCTCTACGCCAAGACCGGACAGATCAGCCCCAGTTCAGCACTACATCAAGACTGGACAGATCAGCCCCAGTCCAGCTCTACATCAAGACTGGACAGATCAGCCCCAGTCCAGCTCTACATCAAGACTGGACAGATCAGCCCCAGTTCAGCACTACATCAAGACTGGACAGATCAGCCCCAGTCCAGCTCTACATAGAGACTGGACAGATCAGCCCCAGTTCAGCTCTACACCAAGACTGGACAGATCAGCCCCAGTCCAGCTCTACATAGAGACTGGACAGATCAGCCCCAGTCCAGCTGACACCAAGACTGGACAGATCAGCCCCAGTCCAGCTGACACCAAGACTGGACAGATCAGCCCCAGTCCAGCTGACACCAAGACTGGACAGATCAGCCCCAGTCCAGCTGACACCAAGACTGGACAGATCAGCCCCAGTCCAGCTGACACCAAGACTGGACAGATCAGCCCCAGTCCAGCTGACACCAAGACTGGACAGATCAGCCCCAGTCCAGCTGACACCAAGACTGGACAGATCAGCCCCAGTCCAGCTCTACACCAAGACTGGACAGATCAGCCCCAGTCCAGCTCTACACCAAGACTGGACAGATCAACCCCAGTCCAGCTCTACACCAAGACTGGACAGATCAGCCCCAGTCCAGCTGACACCAATACTGGACAGATCAGCCCCAGTCCAGCTCTACACCAAGACTGGACAGATCAGCCCCAGTCCAGCTCTACACCAAGACTGGACAGATCAGCCCCAGTCCAGCTCTACACCAAGACTGGACAGATCAGCCCCAGTCCAGCTCTACACCAAGACTGGACAGATCAGCCCCAGTCCAGCTCTACACCAAGACTGGACAGATCAGCCCCAGTCCAGCTGACACCAAGACTGGACAGATCAGCCCCAGTCCAGCTGACACCAAGACTGTACAGATCAGCCCCAGTCCAGCTCTACACCAAGACTGGACAGATCAGCCCCAGTCCAGCTCTACACCAAGACTGGACAGATCAGCCCCAGTCCAGCTCTACACCAAGACTGGACAGATCAGCCCCAGTCCAGCTCTACACCAAGACTGGACAGATCAGCCCCAGTCCAGCTCTACACCAAGACTGGACAGATTAGCCCCAGTCCAGCTGAAGGATGTATACACACGCAGATCTCATGTCAGCTGACTGTAGCCTGCGATGCCAGGGGCAATTGCTTGTCTTTGCAACACCACTGATCCCCAGTCAGCTGAGTCCCCAGCAGCCACACAAACACAGACATACACAGGCCTCCCCATGACCACTGCTTTGATAAGAGGAGCCTGTCTGCTAGTGTTGTGCTGGAACAAAACTCCAGAGTTCCCCCAGGCCAGGACCCACACTGCTGCACTGTCTTCATTCTGTCCTGGTACTCTGGAATGTCAGATGACTCCTGTCCTCCCTCCTCTCCTCCCCCTGTCTCCCCATTTCTCCCCTTCCCCTGTCTCCATTCCTGCTTTCTCCCCTCCCCCTGTCTCCATTCCTGCTCCCCCCCTGTCTCCCCCTTTCTCCCCTCCCCTTGTCTCCCCCTTTCTCCCCTCCCCTGTCTCCCCCTGTCTCCATTCCCCCTGTCTCCCCCTTTCTCCCCACCCCCTGTCTCCCCTTGTCTCCATGCCCCCTGTCTCCCCATTCCCCCCCCCTGTCTCCCCCTTTCTTCCCTCCCCCTGTCTCCATTCCCCCTGTCTCCATTCCCCCCGTCTTTCCCTTTCTCCCCTCCCCCTGTCTCCCCTCCCCCTGTCTCCCCCTCCCCCTTTCTCCCCTCCCCCTGTCTCCCTCTTTCTCCCATCCCCCTGTCTCCATTCCCCCTGTCTCCCCCTGTCTCCATTCCCCCTGTCTCCCCCTGTCTCCCCTCCCCCTGTCTCCCCTCCCCTGTCTCCCCCTGTCTCCATTCCCCCTGTCTCCCCCTGTCTCCATTCCCCCTGTCTCCCCCTGTCTCCCCTCCCCCTGTCTCCCCCTGTCTCCCCTCCCCTGTCTCCCCCTGTCTCCATTCCCCCTTTCTCCCCTCCCCAGTCTCCCCCTTTCTCCCCTCCCCCGTCTCCCCCTTTCTCCCCTCCCCCTGTCTCCCCCTTTCTCCCCTCCCCCTGTCTCCCCCTGTCTCCATTCCCCCTGTCTCCCCCTGTCTCCATTCCCCCTGTCTCCCCCTGTCTCCATTCCCCCTGTCTCCCCCTTTCTCCCCTCCCCGTCTCCCCCTTTCTCCCCTCCCCCTGTCTCCCCCTGTCTCCACTCCCCCTGTCTCCCCCTTTCTCCCCTCCCCCTGTCTCCCCCTGTCTCCATTCCCCCTGTCTCCCCCTTTCTCCCCTCCCCCTGTCTTCCCCTTTCTCCCCTCCACTGTCTCCCCCTTTCTCCATTCCCCCTGTCTCCCCCTTTCTCCATTCCCCCTATCTCCCCCTTTCTCCCCTCCCCGTCTCCCCCTGTCTCCATTCCCCCTGTCTCCCCCTGTCTCCCCTCCCCCTGTCTCCCCCTCCCTCCCTCTTTCTCCCCTGTCTCCCCCTGTCTCCCCTCCCCCTGTCTCCCCCTGTCTCCCCTCCCCCTGTCCCCCCTCCCCCTGTCTCCCCCTGTCTCCATTCCCCCTTTCTCCCCTCCCCCTGTATCCCCCTGTCTCCCCTCCCCCTGTCTCCCCCTTTCTCCATTCCCCCTGTCTCCCTCCCCCTGTCTCCCCCTTTCTCCCCTCCCCTGTCTCCCCCTGTCTCCCCCTCCCCCTGTCTCCCCCTTTCTCCCCTCCCCCTGTCTCCCCCTTTCTCCCCTCCCCCTGTCTCCCCCTCCCCCTGTCTCCCCCTTTCTCCCCTCCCCCTGTCTCCCCCTTTCTCCCCTCCCCCTGTCTCCCCCTTTCTCCCCTCCCCCTGTCTCCCATCCCCCTGTCTCCCCCTTTCTCCTCTCCCCCTGTCTCCCCCTCCCCCTGTCTCCCCTCCCCCTGT
This sequence comes from Oncorhynchus mykiss, assembly GCF_057628025.1. Lineage (NCBI taxonomy): Eukaryota > Metazoa > Chordata > Actinopteri > Salmoniformes > Salmonidae > Oncorhynchus > Oncorhynchus mykiss. The sequence goes on along the minus strand of NC_143035.1, from coordinate 30,408,972 downwards.
CTCCCCCTGTCTCCCCCTTTCTCCCCTCCCCCTTTCTATCTCCATTCCCCCTATCTCTCCTCCCCAATGTCCAGGTCTTTATGATTGTATTATTATTAAAGTTACATTATTCTTTCTCCTAATTGGATGTCGTTGCATTATTCATTATTCAATCTTAAGTCTCCCGCGTGGGTGGCCTTATTGAGTGTGTGCGTGTGCGTACAATTTCTCTGGTGGCTGTATAAATGTTTGGAGTTATTTTGTCAGCTGAGGCGTTAGGTCACTATCTGGAGAGCTATCACCAGAGCCACCTACACATGCTGTCTGTAGACACCCACACCCACACACACACCCTCTCAGCAGTGCGTGTGTAGAGTCAGCAGGCCCCCTGCCGTCGTGTGACGTGTCAGTGCTCTGGCTCCAGGCCTACACACACACATCAGGGACAGTATCTCCTCACCTCTCATCTCCTCACCTCACCTCTCATCTCCTCTCCTCTCATCTCCTCACCTCTCCTCTCCTCTCCTCACCTCATCTCCTTTCATCTCCTCACCTCTCCTCTCATCTCCTCACCTCTCCTCACCTCTCTTCTCATCTCCTCACCTCTCATCTCCTCACCTGTCCTCTCATCTCCTCTCCTCTCTTCTCATCTCCTCACCTCTCCTCTCCTCTCTTCTCATCTCCTCACCTCTCTACTCATCTCCTCTCATCTCATCTCCTCACCTCTCTTCTCATCTCCTCACCTGTCCTCTCATCTCCTCTCATCTCCTCACCTCTACTCTCCTCTCATCTCCTCACCTCTCCTCTCCTCACCTCTCCTCTCCTCACCTCTCCTCTCATCTCCTCACTTCTCATTTCCTCACCTCTCATCTCCTCTTCTCTTTCATCTCCTCTCCTTTCTTTTCCTCTTCTCTCTCCTCTCCTCACCTCTCCTCACCTCTCCTCTCCTCTCCTCACCTCTCCTCACCTCTCCTCTCCTCACCTCTCATCTCATCTCCTCACTTCTCATTTCCTCACCTCTCCTCTCCTCACCTCTCCTCTCCTCACCTCTCCTCTCATCTCCTCACCTCTCATCTCCTCTTCTCTTTCATCTCCTCTCCTTTCTTTTCCTCTTCTCTCTCCTCTCTCCTCTCCTCACCTCACCTCTCCTCTCCTCTCCTCACCTCTCCTCTCCTCACTTCTCATTTCCTCACCTCTCCTCTCCTCACCTCTCCTCTCCTCACTTCTCATTTCCTCACCTCTCATCTCCTCTTCTCTTTCATCTCCTCTCCTTTCTTTTCCTCTTCTCTCTCCTCTCCTCACCTCTCCTCACCTCTCCTCTCCTCTCCTCACCTCTCCTCACCTCTCCTCTCATCTCCTCACTTCTCATTTCCTCACCTCTCCTCTCCTCACCTCTCCTCTCCTCACCTCTCCTCTCATCTCCTCACCTCTCATCTCCTCTTCTCTTTCATCTCCTCTCCTTTCTTTTCCTCTTCTCTCTCCTCTCCTCTCCTCACCTCTCATCTCCTCACCTCTCCTCTCCTCACCTCTCCTCTCCTCACCTCTCCTCTCATCTCCTCACCTCTCATCTCCTCTTCTCTTTCATCTCCTCTCCTTTCTTTTCCTCTTCTCTCTCCTCTCTCCTCTCCTCACCTCTCCTCTCCTCTCCTCACCTCTCCTCTCCTCTCCTCACCTCTCCTCTCCTCACTTCTCATTTCCTCACCTCTCCTCTCCTCACTTCTCATTTCCTCACCTCTCCTCACCTCTCCTCTCCTCACCTCTCCTCTCATCTCCTCACCTCATCTCCTCTTCTCTTTCATCTCCTCTCCTTTCTTTTCCTCTTCTCTCTCCTCTCACCTCTCCTCTCCTCTCCTCACCTCTCCTCTCCTCACTTCTCATTTCCTCACCTCTCCTCTCCTCACCTCTCCTCTCCTCACCTCTCCTCTCCTCACTTCTCATTTCCTCACCTCTCCTCTCCTCACCTCTCCTCTCATCTCCTCTTCTCTTTCATCTCCTCTCCTTTCTTTTCCTCTTCTCTCTCCTCTCCTCTTCTCTCCTCTTCTCTCTCCTCCCCCTAGGCCTGTTAGTGTTAGTGTTCTGTGCTGTTCTGTGTGCTATCCGCTACATTGGGTGAGATAGCCCAGAAGCTAGAATGTAATTACATTCAAGTTAGAATGTTTCTTCTCATCTGCTGATCGCTCTGTATCTCATGGTCAGTGGGTTGGTGCCGTGTGTCTTTCTGTGGATGGTTGTGTGTGTGTGTGTGTTGTGTGTGTTCCCTCTTCTCTATCTGGCTGATGAGACCAGTTGGAGAGCAGCAGGTTATTCTCTGGTGGAGTTTGTCGCTCTGTCATACAACATGTCTGTCTGTCTGTCTGTCTGTGTCTCTCTGTCTGTCTGTGTCTCTCTGTCTGTCTGTGTCTCTCTCTCTGTCTGTCTGTGTCTGTCTGTCTCTCTGTCTCTCTCTGTCTCTCTCTGTCTCTCTCTCTCTCTCTCTGTCTCTCTCTCTGTCTCTCTCTCTGTCTCTCTCTCTCTCTCTCTCTCTCGCTGTCTGTCTGTCTCTCTCTCTCTGTGTTTATTTTCCAACTGTTTCACGGCCAAATTCCTCTCTCTTGAATAGAGTTGTCAGTATCAAGCACCTGTTAGCTGTTGATGATACAGCAGCATGGTGACATGTGTGTTGTCATTATATCTAGAGGATTACAGCAGCATGGTGACGTGTCATTACATCTAGAGGATTACAGCAGCATGGTGACGTGTCATTACATCTAGAGGATTACAGCAGCATGGTGACGTGTCATTATATCTAGAGGATTACAGCAGCATGGTGACGTGTCATTATATCTAGAGGATTACAGCAGCATGGTGACGTGTCATTATATCTAGAGGATTACAGCAGCATGGTGACGTGTCATTACATCTAGAGGATTACAGTAGCATGGTGACGTGTCATTACATCTAGAGGATTACAGCAGCATGGTGACGTGTCATTACATCTAGAGGATTACAGCAGCATGGTGACGTGTCATTATATCTAGAGGATTACAGCAGCATGGTGACGTGTCATTATATCTAGAGGATTACAGCAGCATGGTGACGTGTCATTATATCTAGAGGATTACAGCAGCATGGTGACATGTGTGTTGTCATTATATCTAGAGGATTACAGCAGCATGGTGACGTGTCATTATATCTAGAGGATTACAGCAGCATGGTGACGTGTCATTACATCTAGAGGATTACAGCAGCATGGTGACGTGTCATTATATCTAGAGGATTACAGCAGCATGGTGACGTGTCATTATATCTAGAGGATTACAGCAGCATGGTGACGTGTCATTACATCTAGAGGATTACAGCAGCATGGTGACGTGTCATTACATCTAGAGGATTACAGCAGCATGGTGACGTGTCATTATATCTAGAGGATTACAGCAGCATGGTGACATGTGTGTTGTCATTATATCTAGAGGATTACAGCAGCATGGTGACGTGTCATTATATCTAAAGGATTACAGCAGCATGGTGACGTGTCATTATATCTAGAGGATTACAGCAGCATGGTGACGTGTCATTATATCTAGAGGATTACAGTATCATGGTGACGTGTCATTACATCTAGAGGATTACAGCAGCATGGTGACGTGTCATTATATCTAGAGGATTACAGCAGCATGGTGACGTGTCATTATATCTAGAGGATTACAGCAGCATGGTGACGTGTCATTATATCTAGAGGATTACAGCAGCATGGTGACGTGTCATTACATCTAGAGGATTACAGCAGTATGGTGACGTGTCATTACATCTAGAGGATTACAGCAGTATGGTGACGTGTCATTATATCTAGAGGATTACAGCAGCATGGTGACATGTCATTATATCTAGAGGATTACAGCAGTATGGTGACGTGTCATTATATCTAGAGGATTACAGCAGCATGGTGACGTGTCATTATATCTAGAGGATTACAGCAGCATGGTGACGTGTCATTACATCTAGAGGATTACAGCAGTATGGTGACGTGTCATTATATCTAGAGGATTACAGCAGCATGGTGACGTGTCATTATATCTAGAGGATTACAGCAGCATGGTGACGTGTCATTATATCTAGAGGATTACAGCAGCATGGTGACGTGTCATTATATCTAGAGGATTACAGCAGCATGGTGACGTGTCATTACATCTAGAGGATTACAGCAGTATGGTGACGTGTCATTACATCTAGAGGATTACAGCAGTATGGTGACGTGTCATTACATCTAGAGGATTACAGCAGTATGGTGACGTGTCATTATATCTAGAGGATTACAGCAGCATGGTGACGTGTCATTATATCTAGAGGATTACAGCAGCATGGTGACGTGTCATTACATCTAGAGGATTACAGCAGCATGGTGACGTGTCATTATATCTAGAGGATTACAGCAGCATGGTGACGTGTCATTATATCTAGAGGATTACAGCAGCATGGTGACGTGTCATTACATCTAGAGGATTACAGCAGCATGGTGACGTGTCATTACATCTAGAGGATTACAGCAGCATGGTGACGTGTCATTATATCTAGAGGATTACAGCAGCATGGTGACGTGTGTGTTGTCATTATATCTAGAGGATCACAGCAGCATGGTGACGTGTCATTATATCTAGAGGATTACAGCAGCATGGTGACGTGTCATTTTATCTAGAGGATTACAGTAGCATGGTGACGTGTCATTACATCTAGAGGATTACAGCAGCATGGTGATGTGTGTGTTGTCATTATATCTAGAGTATTACAGCAGCATGGTGACGTGTCATTATATCTAGAGGATTACAGCAGCATGGTGACGTCTGTGTTGTCATTATATCTAGAGGATTACAGCAGCATGGTGACGTGTGTGTTGTCATTACATCTAGAGGATTACAGCAGCATGGTGACGTGTCATTATATCTAGAGGATTACAGCAGCATGGTGACGTGTCATTATATCTAGAGGATTACAGCAGCATGGTGATGTGTGTGTTGTCATTATATCTAGAGTATTACAGCAGCATGGTGACGTGTCATTATATCTAGAGGATTACAGCAGCATGGTGACGTGTCATTATATCTAGAGTATTACAGTAGCACGGTGATGTGTGTGTTGTCATTATATCTAGAGTATTACAGCAGCATGGTGACGTGTCATTATATCTAGAGGATTACAGCAGCATGGTGACGTCTGTGTTGTCATTATATCTAGAGGATTACAGCAGCATGGTGACGTGTGTGTTGTCATTACATCTAGAGGATTACAGTAGCATGGTGACGTGTCATTATATCTAGAGGATTACAGCAGCATGGTGACGTGTGTGTTGTCATTATATCTAGAGGATTACAGCAGCATGGTGACGTGTGTGTTGTCATTATATCTAGAGGATTACAGCAGCATGGTGACGTGTGTGTTGTCATTATATCTAGAGGATTACAGCAGCATGGTGACGTGTGTGTTGTCATTATATCTAGAGGATTACAGCAGCATGGTGACGTGTGTGTTGTCATTACATCTAGAGGATTACAGCAGCATGGTGACGTGTCATTATATCTAGAGGATTACAGCAGCATGGTGACGTGTCATTATATCTAGAGGATTACAGCAGCATGGTGACGTGTCATTACATCTAGAGGATTACAGCAGTATGGTGACGTGTCATTATATCTAGAGGATTACAGCAGCATGGTGACGTGTGTGTTGTCATTACATCTAGAGGATTACAGCAGCATGGTGACGTGTGTGTGTTGTCATTATATCTAGAGGATTACAGTAGTCAATAAAAACCATGCCACCTCTGCTTAGGAGTTGTGCTTTATGACATTCTGGGTCTGTTTAAGGTTACCTACATATTTATAATGTCTTCTGTCTTGGATGACTGATTAGAGTCAAACCAACAGGTACTAAATCAGTGTCAGTTAACCAAAACTGTTTCCCAAATGACACCCTATTCCCTATATAGAACACTAGATTTGACAAGGGCCCATTGGGAATAGAGTGTCTGTAGAGACACATCCGCTGTCAGTTAACCAACTGATGTTTACCAACATCCCAGAGACAGGTAACAGTCCTCAGTTAACCATCTGAGGGGGAAGGTTGGCTTACCAACATCCCAGAGACAGGTAACAGTTCATGGACTGAGGATTGAGAAACAGAAGTATTTCTGGCCATCAGGGCTGACCAGTTGAGTACAGGCCTTATCTACAGTCACTCCTGTGACGGACACACTGAGTCCTTGAGGGGGGTGCTGGTGTGAATCATCATGTGGTCTATCTACTAGAGACAATCTTACCCTCCTCTCTCACCGTAGAGTGACATGGTCTGTCCGTGATGTCACTGCACTTGGGTTGCACATTTTGTGGAATATTCAGAAGTGGAAACTTTCTGTGGGAATAACGGGAATATATGGAAATTAATATTATTACCATTTAAATGTAGATGTTTTTTGCATTGCATTGTCATGTGGATACAGAAACATACACCTTTATGTAGACATAATTGAAAATGATTCAATTCTTCCAAGAGAAATAATAAAAAATAAAAAATGTAGTTACAAATTGAACTTGAATTAAATAGGCTGACTCTCCACATGGGATGATTCCCTGAACAACAAAAGAAAGGGAATATTGAATGATCCCCAATGATCCATCACATCTCCCAAAAACATTTTCAACATACATCTGTGAAATGATAGTCTAGAAACTAAAGCTTTGGTTGTCTTCCTCTCAGGCTTCCATGTCTTCTCCCTGGACCTCCTCAATGTCCACCTCTTGAACATCAGACTCTGAGAAATCATCTTCACTGTCACTTTCCAACCTTGTTGAGGATGGCTCGTTGTAAGGCTCAAAAAGCCTCAAATTTGCCCGGATGGCCACCAATTTTTCAACCCTTGTATTGGTCAGCCTGTTGCGTGCTTTGGTGTGTGTGTGTTCCCAAACAAGGACCAGTGGCGCTCTGAGGCAGCTGATGTTGATGAGATTTGGAGGATGATGGAGGCAACAGGGGAAAGAGCCTCAAATCCACAAAGTTCCTTCCACCCGGTGGCTGATGAAGTATGTTGGCACGACTGCCATATTGCATCTCCATCCCAAAGCCCTTGCTTGGAAGTGTACTTCGCCAGACTGCCAAGAACCTTGTCCTCATCCAGGCCAAGGTGGAGAGACACGGTAGTGATGACACCATAGGCCTTGTGGATCTCTGCACCAGACAGGGTGCTCCTGCTAGCGTACTTGGAGTCCAACATGTATGCTGCTGTGTGTATGGGCTTCAGGCAGAAGTCTTCACGCTTTTTGATGTATTTCAGAACTACAGTTTCCTCTGCTTGGAGCAACAGTGAAGTGGGCAGGGCAGTACAGATTTCTTCTCTTACATATGCAAGCAGAGTCTAATCATCAGACAGGATGGCATTGTCTCCCTCAATCCGTGCAATGGCTACTGCTATAGATTTCAGGAGTTTCAGGCTGCTTACCACTCTCTCCCAAAATACATCATCCAGGAGGATCCTCTTGATGGGGCTGTCCATATTGGCAGACTGTGATATGGCTATTTCTTGGAGAGACTCCTTCAAACATGATGACGACAACACCCCAACAGGTGTTGCTGGGCAGTTCCAATGCGGTGCTCTTATTCTTCTCACTTTTCTTGGTGAGGGAGATTGCTGCTGCAACTTGATGACTGTTCACATACCTAACAATTTCCTTGGCTCTCTTGTAGAGTTTTTCTATTGTTTTCAGTGCCATTATGTCCTTGAGGAGCAGATTCAATGCATGAGCAGCACAGCCAGTGGGTGTGATGGGAGGGTAAGATTCCTCCACTTTAGACCAAGCAGCAATCATGTTCACAGCATTGTCTGTCACCAGTGCAAATACCTTCTGTGGTCCGAGGTCATTGATGACTGCCTTCAGCTCATCTGCAATGTAGAGACCGGTGTGTCTGTTGTCCCTTGTATCTGTGCTCTTGTAGAACACTGGTTGAGGGGTGGAGATGATGTAGTTAATTATTCCTTGCTCACGAACATTCGACCACCCATCAGAGATGGTTGCAATGCAGTCTGCTTTCTCTATGATTTGCTTGACCTTCACTTGACCTTCACTTGAACTCTGCATCCAGCAAATGAGAGGTAAAGCATGTCTGGTGGAGGGGTGTATGCTGGGTGAAGAACATTCATAAATACAGTGCCTTGCGAAAGTATTCGGCCCCCTTGAACTTTGCGACCTTTTGCCACATTTCAGCGTCAAACATAAAGATATAAAACTGTATTTTTTTGTGAAGAATCAACAACAAGTGGGACACAATCATGAAGTGGAACGACATTTATTGGATATTTCAAACTTTTTTAACAAATCAAAAACTGAAAAATTGGGCGTGCAAAATTATTCAGCCCCTTTACTTTCAGTGCAGCAAACTCTCTCCAGAAGTTCAGTGAGGATCACTGAATGATCCAATGTTGACCTAAATGACTAATGATGATAAATACAATCCACCTGTGTGTAATCAAGTCTCCGTATAAATGCACCTGCACTGTGATAGTCTCAGAGGTCCGTTAAAAGCGCAGAGAGCATCATGAAGAACAAGGAACACACCAGGCAGGTCCGAGATACTGTTGTGAAGAAGTTTAAAGCCAGATTTGGATACAAAAATATTTCCCAAGCTTTAAACATCCCAAGGAGCACTGTGCAAGCGATAATATTGAAATGGAAGGAGTATCAGACCACTGCAAATCTACCAAGACCTGGCCGTCCCTCTAAACTTTCAGCTCATACAAGGAGAAGACTGATCAGAGATGCAGCCAAGATCACTCTGGATGAACTGCAGAGATCTACAGCTGAGGTGGGAGACTCTGTCCATAGGACAACAATCAGTTGTATATTGCACAAATCTGGCCTTTATGGAAGAGTGGCAAGAAGAAAGCCATTTCTTAAAGATATCCATGAAAAGTGTCGTTTAAAGTTTGCCACAAGCCACCTGGGAGACACACCAAACATGTGGAAGAAGGTGCTCTGGTCAGATGAAATCAAAATTGAACTTTTTGGCAACAATGCAAAACGTTATGTTTGGCGTAAAAGCAACACAGCTGAACACACCATCCCCACTGTCAAACATGGTGGTGGCAGCATCATGGTTTGGGCCTGCTTTTCTTCAGCAGGGACAGGGAAGATGGTTAAAATTGATGGGAAGATGGATGGAGCCAAATACAGGACCATTCTGGAAGAAAACCTGATGGAGTCTGCAAAAGACCTGAGACTGGGACGGAGATTTGTCTTCCAACAAGACAATGATCCAAAACATAAAGCAAAATCTACAATGGAATGGTTCAAAAATAAACATATCCAGGTGTTAGAATGGCCAAGTCAAAGTCCAGACCTGAATCCAATCAAGAATCTGTGGAAAGAACTGAAAACTGCTGTTCACAAATGCTCTCCATCCAACCTCACTGAGCTCGAGCTGTTTTGCAAGGAGGAATGGGAAAAAATTTCAGTCTCTCGATGTGCAAAACTGATAGAGACATACCCCAAGCGACTTACAGCTGTAATCGCAGCAAAAGGTGGCACTACAAAGTATTAACTTAAGGGGACTGAATAATTTTGCACGCCCAATTTTTCAGTTTTTGATTTTTTAAAAAAGTTTGAAATATCCAATAAATGTCGTTCCACTTCATGATTGTGTCCCACTTGTTGTTGATTCTTCACCAAAAAATACAGTTTTATATCTTTATGTTTGAAGCCTGAAATGTGGCAAAAGGTCGCAAAGTTCAAGGGGGCCGAATACTTTCGCAAGGCACTGTATCTTCCAAGACACATTGCCTGTGAGCATCAGAGGTGAACCAGTTGCATACACAGCTCAAGCAAGACATTCATCAGTATTTATCAGACTACGTTCCTCCATTGAGTCCAAAAAACTTCCAGGAGGACCATGAGTTGTTGCTATCGATAAGGTATCTGATTCATAATTTTTACCTCGAATAGAAGTAGAGGGACTTTTGACAGAGGTTGCTTGCTCTGGGCGCTGAGTGAACTTTATGCACTTGGCCAGATGATTCTGCATCTTTGTTGCATTCTTCACAAATGAGTTTGTGCAGTATTTACAAATGTACACAGCTTTTCATTTTCCTTCTACATTCAGCTGTTCACCTGACCTAGAATTAATGCCGAATGCATTATCTACCAAGAGACCTCTACCTCTTCGATTATAATCACAGTCGTGTATATCCCCCCCCAAGCAGACACATCGACGGCCCTGAAAGAACTTCATTGGACTCTATGTAAACTAGAAACCACATATCCTGCGGCTGAATTTATTGTAGCTGGAGATTTTAACAAGGCTAATCTGGAAACAAGGCTCCCTAAATTTGATCAGCATATCGAATGCGCGACCCGGGCTGGCAAAACCCTGGATCATTGTTATTCCAACTTCCGCGACGCATACAAAGCCCTCCCTCGCCCTCCTTTTGGGAAATCTGACCACGACTCCATTTTGTTGCTCCCAGCCTATAGACAGAAACTAAAACAGGAAACGCCCGTGCTCAGGTCTGTTCAACGCTGGTCCGACCAATCGGATTCCACATAGCGTCGGATATGTTCCACATAGCGTCGGACAACAACATTGATGAATACGCTGATTCGGTGAGCGAGTTTATTAGCAAGTGCATCGGTGTTGTTGGACCCACAGCGGCTATTAAAACCTTCCCCAACCAGAAACCGTGGATTGATGGCAGCATTCGCGCAAAACTGAAAGCGCAAACTACGGCTTTTAATCAGGGCAAGGTGACAGAAAACATGACTCAATACAAAGAGTGTAACTATTCCCTCCGCAAGGCAATCAAACAAGCTACGCGTCAGTATAGAGACAAAGTAGAGTCGCAATTCAACGGCTCAGACATGAGAGGTATGTGGCAGGGTCTACAGTCAATCACCGACTACACAAAGAAAACCAGACCTGTCGCAGACCAAGATGTCTTGCTCCCAGACAAACTAAACAACTTCTTTACTCGCTTTGAAGACAATACAGTGCCACCGACATGGCCCGCTACCAAAACTTGCGGGCCCTCCTTCACTGCAGCCAACGTGATTAAAACATTTAAACGTGTTAAGCCTCGCAAGGCTGCAGGCCCAGACGGCATACCTAGCCGCGTCCTCTGAGCATGCCCAGACCATCTGGCTGGTGTGTTTACGGACATGTTCAATCAATCCCAGTCTGCTGTTCCCACATGCATCAAGAGGGCCACCATTGTTCCTGTTCCCAAGAAAGCTAAGGTAACTGAGCTAAATGACTATCGCACCGTAGCACTCACCTCCGTCATCATGAAGTGCTTTGAGAGACTAGTGAAGGACCATATCACCTCCACCCTACCTGACACCCTAGACCCACTCCAATTTGCTTACCGCCCCAATAAGTCCACAGACGACGCAATCGCAATCGCAATCACACTGCCCTAACCCATCTGGACAAGAGGAATGCCTATGTAAGAATGCTGTTCATCGACTACAACTCATTATTCAACACCATAGTACCCTCCAAACTCGTCATTAAGCTCGAGGACCTCCCCAAGTTCTGGAGAAAGAGAAGGGGTGAGAGAGAGGGGAAGATAGAGGGGGTAGAGAAAGAGAGAGACTATGCTGAGAGACTACTGGTCACTGACTTACTACAGCTAATAATCACCTGCTTTGGATTTAGCTGAGGTCAGTGTCTTCTCCTCCTCCACCTCCCTATTTTCTGTTCTCTTCATCCCTCTCTTATCCTCTCCCTCCCTCTCTTTTGTTCTCTTTATCTCAGTGGGGAGAGAGAGAGTAGGGAGAGAGAGAGTAGAGAGAGAGAGTGCGAGGGACCTGTCACCTCCAATGTCCCACAATCCCTTGTGTGTGAGCTCTCAGCAGGTGTTGAGGTCGGCGCAGAAATAGCAGCAGAATCACAGCCAGGAGTCCCATAGGGTGGCACACAATTGGACCAGCGCCGTCCGGTTTTGGCCAGTGTAGACCGTCATTGTAAATTAGAATTTGAACTGACTTGCCTAGTTAAATAAAAAAAGAGAGAGAGAGTGATTGGCCTTGGCTCTTTCAGCTAATAGGCATTATGATGTCACTAGACAACATCACAGAACTATTTGGCTGTGTTAATAATCACCATATTATGTCAGTTTATCTTCATGTGTTTTGCATGTGCTTGTAGAGAACCATTATGGTAGTATGTGCAAAACACATCATACTGCATCAAATGTTGACACTTTCTGTATATTGAAAGTTCTATAACTTAACTTGATTGCTGACATGGAAAACATTTAAGGACTGTATCAACAGTGGCTTTTGAGTGGTATTGTCCTTTAATCTGGGTAATCCTGTGGTTTGTACTTTCCCTCTGTGCTGTTGATGTCATCAGGATGGAAGACAGGTGAAAGGCTTTATCCTCCTCTCCATGTACTGGCTAGTGGCTAGCTCCCATGATACCTCTCCTCTCCATGTCCTGGCTAGTGGCTAGCTCCCATGATACCTCTCCTCTCCATGTCCTGGCTAGTGCCTAGCTCCCATGATACCTCTCCTCTCCATGTCCTGGCTAGTGGCTAGCTCCCATGATACTTCTCCTCTCCATGTCCTGGCTAGTGGCTAGCTCCCATGATACCTCTCCTCTCCATGTCCTGGCTAGTGGCTAGCTCCCATGATACTTCTCCTCTCCATGTCCTGGCAAGTGCCTAGCTCCCATGATACCTCTCCTCTCCATGTCCTGGCTAGTGCCTAGCTCCCATGATACCTCTCCTCTCCATGTCCTGGCTAGTGGCTAGCTCCCATGATACCTCTCCTCTCCATGTCCTGGATACCTCTCCTCGTCTCGTCTCCTCTTCTCTCTCCCATCACCCCTCTTCTCTCCCCCTTCTCCTCTCCTCCCCCACCTCCTCACCCCTCTTTTCTCCCCTCACATCTCCTCTCCTCCCCGTCTCCTCTTCTCTCTCACCTCACCCTCCTCTCCCATCTCCTCTCCTCTTCTCTCTCCCCTCACCCCTCCTCTCCTGTCTCCTCTCCTCTTCTCTCTCCCCTCCCCCATCTCCTCACCCCTCTTCTCTCCCCTCACCCCTCCTCTCCCGTCTCCTCTCCTCTCCAGAGTGCAGAAGCCTAGAGGATTACTCTACCTGGCACACACTACTTCCCCTGTGACACAGAGAACTGGGTTAATCTATACTCACACACACACACACACACACACACACACACATGTCTAGTAGCCACTTTGTTATTGGCATGTCTGTGGAAACCTGTGGAGTTTTTTTGGGATTCCTCAGACCTAAATGTAACATAATATAGTGGTAGACATACACCGTTCCCCCTTCATCCTGTGTTAATACAACAAACTAGTCTTAGTGTTAGTTTCCCATTTGTGTTGTGTTCTCTCCCTATTAGGGTGTGCCTGGCCAGAAATACTGAGATTGGTCAACTGTGTTGCCAGTATTGTGAAGGAAACAATCACCTATTATAGAATGTGGGAGTGAGCAATATGTCAAATCCACAAACAAACACACTCACAAATATGCATACAGGGCACGATAGACTGGTAGAGAGTGTCGATGAGGAGGTGTAGGGAGAGAGAGAGCTTGTAGAGGTGACAGACTTCACAGCTTCATAACAAGTGTGAGCAGAACACAGTGATATGATTATGTAAATCCTTCTCCTCAACGTACACTATACATTAACAGTCTATATATATTTTACTGCATATAATGGCAGTCTGTGAACACAAGGATCTTGCCGACTGCAGTATAGTACAGATTATATATACTGACTGGTTTGTAATGTTGGTTGCATCCCAGATGGCCCCCTATTCCCTACATAGAGCAGAGCCCTATGGGCCATGTTAAATAGTAGTGAACTGTATAGGGAATAGGGAGACATCTGGGAGACACATATTGACTGCTATGATTGGATGAGGTCAGCTGTGCTCTCTCTCTCTACAGCCTATCAGCAGGGCTCTTTGGGCAGTGAGCGGAGCTCTGGACCTATCCGGTGCCAGCGTTGTCGGGAGGTGTGTAAGGGAGAGGTGGTGCGCGTTCAGGACACACACTTCCACGTCAAGTGTTTCACCTGCACAGGTAAGGACATGCTGGGCTACCTTCACTGCTTATTAGAAATGTGTCTGTCTGCACCTCTTCCTGCAGTAGTAGGTCACTCCTGAATGTTAAGGCTCTTACAGGCTGGGACTCAGACTGTGACGTCAAGTCCCTGTGGACACACCAGACACACGCGCACACACACACACACACACCCACACACACTCCAAGCCATGCCAATAATGATCCAGGCGAAGGATTAGAAGAATCGTGTAGGAGGGCGTGGGCTCCTGCTAAGAGGTGTGTAGGAGGGCGTGGGCTCCTGCTAAGAGGTGTGTAGGAGGGCGTGGGCTCCTGCTAAGAGGTGTGTAGGAGGGCGTGGGCTCCTGCTAAGAGGTGTGTAGGAGGGCGTGGGCTCCTGCTAAGAGGTGTGTAGGAGGGCGTGGGCTCCTGCTAAGAGGTGTGTAGGAGGGCGTGGGTTCCTGCTAAGAGGTGTGTAGGAGGGCGTGGGCTCCTGCTAGGAGGTGTGTAGGAGGGCGTGGGCTCCTGCTAAGAGGTGTGTAGGAGGGCGTGGGCTCCTGCTAGGAGGTGTGTAGGAGGGCGTGGGCTCCTGCTAAGAGGTGTGTAGGAGGGCGTGGGCTCCTGCTAGGAGGTGTGTAGGAGGGCGTGGGCTCCTGCTAAGAGGTGTGTAGGAGGGCGTGGGCTCCTGCTAAGAGGTGTGTAGGAGGGCGTGGGCTCCTGCTAAGAGGTGTGTAGGAGGGCGTGGGCTCCTGCTAAGAGGTGTGTAGGAGGGCGTGGGCTCCTGCTAAGAGGTGTGTAGGAGGGCGTGGGCTCCTGCTAAGAGGTGTGTAGGAGGGCGTGGGCTCCTGCTAAGAGGTGTGTAGGAGGGCGTGGGCTCCTGCTAAGAGGTGTGTAGGAGGGCGTGGGCTCCTGCTAAGAGGTGTGTAGGAGGGCGTGGGCTCCTGCTAAGAGGTGTGTAGGATATTGAATGCTTTGAAGATGGCGCCGACGGAGATGGCAGCATCGTGACTAGCTCTTAGAAGACTGTAGTATTTTTATTTTTTTATGGACATTTTTTTAACATTATTAGCTCAGGAAATGTTTTGTGTCATTACATACAGCCGGAAAGAACTATTGGATTGGGTGGCGGTTGTAACTCACCAGAACTACCAGCATTAGGACCAGGAATACGACTTCCCTGGACCAGATCCTTTGTTCACTCTCCCCAGAGCAATGGAACTTATTCCAAAGGCTGACCCAAAACATCACCGGTGGAGAAGAGGCACTTGAGGAGGCCTGCTGGTTCGACTTAGGAGGCGCACACCACCCACCGCTTCATAGTATATTACTCGCTAATGTTCGGTCTTTGGATAACAACGTTGATGAGTTTAGAGCAAGGATTTCTTTCCAGAGAGACATTGGGGCCTGTAAAATACTTTGTTTCACGGAAACATGTCTCTCTCGGGATACTGAGTAAAGCCAGCAGGATTCTCAGTACATCACACAGACAGGAATACATACAATGGCTTGCAAAATTATTCGCCCCCTTGGCATTTTTCTTATTTTGTTACCTTACAAACTGGAACTAAAATAGATTTTTTGGGGGGGGTTGTATTATTTGATTTACACAACATACCTACCACTTCGAAGATGCAAAATATTTGTTATTGTTGAACAAGAAATAAGACAAAAAAAACAGAACTTGAGCGTGCATAACTATTCACCCCCCCCAAAGTCAAAACTTTGTAGAGACACCTTCTGCAGCAATCACAGCTGCAAGTCTCTTGGGATATGTCTCTATAAGCTTGGCACATCTAGCCACTGGGATTTTTGCCCATTCTTCAAGGCAAAACTGCTCCAGCTCCTTCAAGTTGGATGGGTTCCGCTGGTGTACAGCAATCTTTGTCATACCACAGATTCTCAATTGGATTGAGGTCTGGGCTTTGACTCGGCCATTCCAAGACATCTAAATATTTCCCCTTAAACCACTCAAGTGTTGCTTTAGCAGTATGCTTAGGGTCATTGTCCTGCTGGAAGGTGAACCTCCATCCCAGTCTCAAATCTCTGGAAGACTGAAACTGTCATGTATTGTCAGGTTGTGTCTTGTTTCTGTCCTCTCCCTTCACCCTGTCTCCCTCTGCTGGTCGTTATTAGGTTACCTTTTCTCCCCCTCTTTCCCCCAGCTGTTCCTTGTCTCCTCCTAACTACCTCGTCACCCCTTTTCCCACCTGTTCCCTTTTTCCCTCTAATTAGTCCTCTATATCTCTCTCTGTTTTTGTTCCTGTCTTTGTCGGATTCTTGTTTGTGTTTTTCATGCCTGAACCAGACTATCGTCATGTTTGCTGCAACCTTGTCCTGTCCTGTCGGAATCTGCCGGTCCATCTGAGCCTACCTATGTTTTGTTATTAAAGAAGTTCTGTTTACGTTAATTCGCTTTTGGGTCCTCATTCACGCACCGTAACAGAAACAGGTTTCTGTCAAGAACTTCCCTGTATTTAGCACCATCCATCATTCCTTCAATTCTGACCAGTTTCCCAGTCCCTGCCGATGAAAAACATCTCAGGGTGATGAGAGTTGTTGTGTTTGTGCCAGACATAGCATTTTCCTTGATGGCCAAAAGCAAAATTTTTGTCTCTTCTGACCAGACTACCTTCTTCCATATGTTTGGGGAGTTTCATGCCTTTTGGCGAACACCAAACATGTTTACTTACTTTTTTCTTTAAGCAATGGCTTTGTTCTTGCCACTCTTCCGTAAAAAACAGCTCTGTGGAGTGTACGGCTTAAAGGGGTCCTATGGACAGATACTCCAATCTCCGCTGTGGAGCTTTGCAGCTCCTTAATGGTGCTCCATGGGATGCTCAAAGTTTCAGATATTTTTTTATAACCCAACCCTAATCTGTACTTCTCCACAACTTTGACCCTGACCTGTTTGGGGAGCTCCTTTGTCTTCATGGTGTCGCTTGCTTGGTGGTGCCCCTTGATTAGTGATGTTGCAGACTCTGGGGCCTTTCAGAACAGGTGTATATATCCTGAGATCATGTGACAGATCATGTGACACTTAGATTGCACACAGGTGGACTTCATTTAACTAATTATGTTACTTCTGAAGGTAATTGGTTGCACCAGATCTTATTTAGGGACTTCACAGCAAAGGGGGTGAATAAATATGCACGCACCACTTTTCCGTTTAGAATTTTTTAGAATTTTTTTCATTTCACTTCACTTACATTGGCAAGGCGACTGGTAATATGGCAGAATATAAACAGTGTAGTTATTCACTCTGCAAGGCAATCAAACAAGCTAAACATCTGTATAGAGATAAAGTGGAGTCGCAATTCAACGGTTCGGACACGAGACGTATGTGGCAGGGACAACAGACAATCACGGACTGAAAAAGGAAGACCAGCCACTTCGTCGAGACCGCCATCTTGCTTCTGGACAGGCTAAACACGTTCTTCGCACGCTTTGAGGATAACACAGTGCCACCAACGCGGCCCGCTACCAAGAACTGTGGACTCTCCTTCTCCGTGGCCGATGTGAGTAAAACATTTAAATGTGTTATCCTTCACAAGGCTTCTGGCCCAGATGGCATCCCTAGCAACATCTTCAGAGCATGCGCAGACCAGCTGGCTGCTGTGGTTACGGGCATATTCAATCTCTCCCTATCCCAGTCTGCTGTCCCCACATGCTTCAAGATGGCCACCATTGTTCCTGTACCCAAGAAGGCAAAAGGTAACTGAACTGAATGACTATCGCCCCGTAGCACTCACTTCTGTCATCATGAAGTGCTTTGAGAGACTAGTCAAGGATCAGATCACCTCCACGCCCACCCACACAGACAGAGTGGTGAAGAAGGCGCAACATAGCCTCCTGACGTTGAAAAGTCTGAAGAAATTTGGCTTGTCACCTAAAACCCTCACAAACTTTTACAGATGCCAATTGAAAGCATCCTGTTGGGCTGTATCACCGCCTGGTTTGGCAACTGCACCTCACGCAACCTCAAGGCTCTCCAGAGAGTGGTTCGGTCTGCCCAACATATTACTGGGAACAAACTACCCGTCCTCCAGGACACCTGCAGCATCCAATGTCACAGGAAGGCCAAAAAGATCCTCAAGGATATCAACCACCCGAGCCACTGCCTGTTCACCCCGCTATCATCCAAAAGGCGAGGTCAGTACAGGTGCATCAAAGCTGGAACCGAGAGACTGAAAAACAGCTTCTCTCTCAATGCCATCAGACTGTTAAACAGCCATCACGAGCACATTAGAGGCTGCTGCCTATAGGCAGACTAGGAATCACTGACCACTTTAAGGAATGGAACACTAGTCACTTTAATAATGTTTACATATCTGGCATTACTCATCTCATATGTATATACTGTATTCTATACTATTCTACGGTATCTTAGTCACTTAATGTTTACATATCTGTCATTACTCATCTCATATGTATATACTGTATTCTATACTATTCTACGGTATCTTAGTCACTTAATGTTTACATCTGGCATTACTCATCTCATGTGTATATACTGTTTTCTATACTATTCTACGGTATCTTAGTCACTTAATGTTTACATCTGGCATTACTCATCTCATATGTATACACTGTATTCTATACTATTCTACGGTATCTTAGTCACTTAATGTTTACATCTGGCATTACTCATCTCGTGTATATACTGTATTATGTACTATTCTATGGTATCTCGTTCACTGAATAATATTTACATATCTGGCATTACTCATCTCATATGTTTATATTGTATTCAATAATATTCTACTGTATTCTATAATATTCTACTGTATCTTAGTCCGTTCCGCTCTGACATTGCTCGTCCAGATGTATATAGTCTCAATTCATTCCTACTTAGATTTGTGTGTATTGGGTATATGTTGTGTAATTTGTTTGATATTACTTGTTAGATATTACTGCACTGTCGGGGCTAGAAGCACAAGCATTTCGCTACACCTGCAATAACATCTGCTAATCACGTGTATGTGACCAATAACATTTGATTGGATTTGATATAGTTGTTATACACACTAAGGTGATGTAAAAGCATTTCTCTGTACGATCTCTACCTACAGTGTGATGCATTGTGTCATGACAACAACAGTGTGTTTTTGAAAACATGCTGTAGGTAGGGCCAATGCTTTGTGGTTGTGCTCTCATCTTCTTAGAAGTTTAAATGAATGCCTGTTCCAGCACATCACATACAGTAGTTCACTGCCACCATAGAACGTGTTTGTATAAGCTACTTAGTCGAGGATTGTTTCAAATGGGGTTTTATGATATCCCCCTCTACTTTCACTTGTGTGTTTTCAGTTGAGGGGTTGCTGTGGCAACCATGTGGAAGGGCCCCCTCCCTCTGATTGGTGGTTATTCTCAGCCTCACTAGGGAGCCTCAACCAATGGGAAACCCCCATTACAAAGACCAGAGAGAAGGTTCAGGCAGAGAAAGAGAGGGGGGGGGGGTTATATTTCCCCCCAAGTCATGATGTCATATGTTTGTTTCCCCATCTCTCTGTTTCTGCCCCCCCTCTCTCTCACTCTCACCCTAACCTGAGCTCTCCTCTCCACTCCACTCCTTTCATCTCAAAATGGAACCAATGGGATAGTCTCAAAAGTGCAAAATGCAAACTCAGGCAAAAATAGTTAGACATGGACATATTTGACCCAGGTCTGACCTGGACCAAAGCAGAGACAGGTGACACCAGTACAGTAGAGCAGTATTATGTGACCATGCCCTCCCTCTGTGGTTCTATCCACTGTGTTTCCAGTAGCATCGATGGCTACAGCTTTCTAAAGACCTGCTATTGTTTCACTGTCACCCCCTTCCTTCCCTCCCTACCCTTCCCCTCGACTACATGTTCTCTCCTCTAGTCATCCTTCTGTTTTCTGTTCTGTTTGTTTTTCATTCCTGCTGTTTGTCTTTGGCTGATGATGATCTGGGTGTGTGATGGGGAATGGAACAGACACATGAAGAAGATTGAAAGATGGAGAGAGTGAGAGAAAGAGGTTGGTCATGGTTTAGGCGTCAGTTATCAAACCAAGCATTTATCTCTCTCTCTCTCTTTCTGTCTGTCTCTCTCTCTCTCTCTCTCTCTGTCTCTCTCTCTCTCTATCTCTCTCTTCGTCTCTCTCGCTCTCTCTTCGTCTCTCTCTCTCTCTCCGTCTCTCTCTCTCTCTCTCTTTGTCTCTCTCTCTCTCTCTGTCTCTCTCTCTCTCTCTCTCCGTCTCTCTCTCTCCATCTCTCTCTCTCTCTCCGTCTCTCTCTCTCCGTCTCTCTCTCTCGCTCTCCATCTCTCTCCCCTCTCCATATCTCTCTCCTCTCGCTCTATGACAGTTATCCAAGCATGAAATGAATTTCCCATCTTGGGACAGTTTGACATTGACGTGTTCAGTGTGTGATAGGGTGGCTAAAGGAATACGTCTGTGTGCGTGTGATAGGGAGGTTGAAAAGGCTAAATTACACTCTGGTCAATTTCATTTGAGGAATTGTCCCACAAGGTGGACAACGTGGTCATATTTGTCATAACCATCTATTGATCCTGTGATATTAGTTAATTTATCTTTCTAACTTGGTCTTTTTGTGTTGTCTGTCTGGCTGTAAGGAAACATATATGGAACATTTTCCACACTTTGTTATGTTATTGCCTTATTCTAAAATTGATTAAATTGTTTTTATCTCTCATCAATCTACACACGATACCCCATAATGACAAAGCAAAACAGATTTTTAGAAATGTTTGCAAATGTATTTAAAAAAAATGGAAATATCACATTTACATAAATATTCACGCTCTTTGTTGAATGTGAAGCGTCGCTGGTTGGGGAGTGTTGCTGCTCAGCTATTTTCAGAGATGTTCAATCGGGTTCAAATCCGGGCTCTGGCTGGGCCACACAAGAACATTCAGAGACTTGTCCCTAAGCCACTCCTGCATTGTCTTGGCTGTGTGCTTCAGGTTATTGTCCTGTTGGAAGGTGAACATTCACCCCAGTCTGAGGTCCTGAGCGCTCTGGAGCAGATTTTCATCAAGGATCTCTGTACTTTGCTCCGTTCGTCTTTCGCTTGATCCTAGCTAGTCTACCTGTCCCTGCCGCTGAAAAACATCTTCACAGCATGATGCTGTCACTACCATTCATCACCATAGAGTTTCCTCCAGACGTGATTCTTGGCATTAAAGGCAAAGAGTTCAATCTTGGTTTCATCAGACCAGATAATCTTGTTTCTCATGGTCAGAGAGTGGGTTGCCTTGTGCCTTTGACTGAGGAGTGGCTTCCATCAGGCCACTACCATAAAGGCCTGATTGTTGGAGTGCAGCAGAGATGGTTGTCCTTCTGGAAGGTTCTACCGTTTCTATAGAGGACCTCTGGAGGTCTGTCAGAGTGACCATCAGGTTCTTTGTCACCTCCCTGACCAAGGCCTTTCTTCCCCAATTGTTCAGTTTGGTAAGGCGGCCAGCCCTAGGAAGAGGATTGTTGGTTCCAAACCTCTTCCATTTAAGAATGATGGAGGCCACTGTGTTCCTGGGGACCTTCAATGCTACTGTAACTTAACAACATGTGGAAAAAGTCAAGGGGTCTGAATAGTTTCCAAATGCACTGTTTATATTCAACTCATTTCACATTGGGAAACAATAATGCACTGTTTTGACAGAACTGTTTATATTCAACTCATTTCACCTTGGGAAACAATAAGTGCCATTTTCTTTTTTTTTTTAATTTTACCCCTTTTTCTCCCCAATTTCGTGGTATCCAATTGTTGTAGTAGCTACTATCTTGTCTCATCGCTACAACTCCCGTACGGGCTCGGGAGAGACAAAGGTTGAAAGTCATGCGTCCTCCGATACACAACCAACCAAGCCGCTGCTTCTTTAACACAGCGCACATCCAACCCGGAAGCCAGCCGCACCAATGCGCCGGAGGAAACACCGTGCACCTGTCCACCTTGGCTAGCGTACACTGCGCCCAGCCCGCCACAGGAGTCGCTGGTGCGCGATGAGACAAGGACACCCCTACCGACCAAGCCCTAACCCGGGCGACGCTAGGCCAATTGTGCGTCGCCCCACGGACCTCCCGGACGCGGCCGGTTACGACAGAGCCTGGGCGCGAACCCAGGACTCTGATGGCACAGCTGGCGCTGCAGTACAGCACCCTTAACCACTGCGCCACCCGGGAGGCCCCATAAGTGCCATTTTCTATGAAGCTGTTCCTTTCATTTCTTCCTCAGACTCTCACTGTCTGTTATCATCACTTGTCTTTCTTTGTCTGCCTCAGTCTGTCTGTCTCAGTCTGCCTCAGTCTGTCTGCCTCAGTCTCTGCCTCAGTCTGCCTCAGTCTGTCTGTCTCAGTCTCTGCCTCAGTCTCTGCCTCAGTCTGTCTGCCTCAGTCTGTCTGTCTCAGTCTGCCTCAGTATGTCTGTCTCAGTCTCTGCCTCAGTATGTCTGTCTCAGTCTCTGCCTCAGTATGTCTGTCTCAGTCTCTGCCTCAGTATGTCTGTCTCAGTCTCTCTGCCTCAGTCTCTGCCTCAGTCTCTGCCTCAGTCTCTGCCTCAGTCTGTCTTTCTCAGTCTCTGCCTCAGTCTGTCTGTCTGTCTTTCTCCATCTCTCTCTCAGCAGAGAGTTCAGTAGCATTGTGATGGAAAGAGCAATAACGAGACAGACAGAGATTATTATTATTATTATTACAGCATTCTTTGAGTGTAGCAGCAGTCCGTTATAGAGAAGTCATTATAATTCCATTCTGTTGACTGCTCCGTCTTTTGTCTCTATTGTAACAACCAATACAGCACGCACACACGCACACACACACGCACACGCACACACGTACCCACACACATACGCACACACACACACGCACGCACGCACACGCACGCACACACACGCACACACGTACCCACACATGCGCGCACACACACACGCACACACACACGCACACACACACGCACGCACACGCACGCACACGCACGCACACACACGCACACATGGACGCACACACACACACAGACATATATACAACCCCTTCTGTACACCCTTCACTCGTTGGTCGTATCTCTCCCTTACTGTATTGATTCACATTAGATCCAGAGCTCAACATTATGATAATTGATTTCTCATGCATTACCGAGAGAGCACTAATCGTGTTTATCCTCCTATTTAAACCCATTATAGAGCGACTGATTATGGCGTGGAGAAGAAGCCTGGTAATCTAAGTCCAAGACAAAACTATGGAAGATACATTGAAATGGTGTAGAAAATAAACTGTGGAACATACAATTACAGTGTGAATACACTAACTGTATCATTTATTGTATGGAATAGTAAGAATGTCTTAGACTATTCTTATCAACAAACATTTAGGAGAGGCAGCACAACCAAATTTCAACTTAATAGTATGTACATTATTTTTTCAATATACAGACATTGTTGCCTTATCTTTCGTTGTGGCTGGCAATGTGACATTACTGTTCTGCAGCTCTAAATTGACCGTAAATTCCAGTATCACGGTCGCCACTAGTCAATAAGCTTACAAACTATTAAAACATTTGAGCAATTTTTCATCTAAAACATATTAGACTCTTGAATAACGTAAGAATTCACAAGCATGTGCAGCCAATTAAAGGGTTTATTTTCTTGTTAGCAAAATGTAGCTTGCGAGACAATAACACAGCTAGCAAGTAGCATTAGCATATCAAACATGATCGTTTATTCCTCTCATATGAATATAAATGTACAGTTTCAGGATATTAAAGATACCTTTAGAACAAACCAGTTTGCATTTTATCGGACAATGAAAGAAAGTTGAAAACCAATAGAACATGAGAAAAACAGACTACTGGTTTCAGTTGGCAGATGGATGTCTGTAAAATATTAGACTACTGGTTTCAGTTGATAGATGGATGTCTATATAAAATATTAGACTACTGGTTTCAGTTGGCAGATGGAAGTCTATAAAATATTAGACTATTTGTTTCAGTTGATAGATGTATATAATCATTTATATAGGCTACTGGTTTCAGTTGATAGATGTATATAATAATTTATACAGGCTACTGGTTTCAGTTGATAGATGTATAATATAATTTATACAGACTACTGGTTTCAGTTGATAGATGTATAATATAATTTATACAGACTACTGGTTTCAGTTAATAGATGTATATAATAATTTATACAGACTACTGGTTTCAGTTGATAGATGTATAATATAATTTATACAGACTACTGGTTTCAGTTAATAGATGTATATAATAATTTATACAGACTACTGGTTTCAGTTGATAGATGTATAATATAATTTATACAGACTACTGGTTTCAGTTGATAGATGTATATAATAATTTATACAGACTACTGGTTTCAGTTGATAGATGTATAATATAATTTATACAGACTACTGGTTTCAGTTGATAGATGTATAATATAATTTATACAGACTACTGGTTTCAGTTGATAGATGTATATAATAATTTAAACAGACTACTGGTTTCAGTTGATAGATGTATAATATAATTTATACAGACTACTGGTTTCAGTTGATAGATGTATAATATAATTTATACAGACTACTGGTTTCAGTTGATAGATGTATAATATAATTTATACAGACTACTGGTTTCAGTTGATAGATGTATATAATAATTTATACAGACTACTGGTTTCAGTTGATAGATGTATATAATAATTTAAACAGACTACTGGTTTCAGTTGATAGATGTATATAATAATTTATACAGACTACTGGTTTCAGTTGATAGATGTATATAATAATTTAAACAGACTACTGGTTTCAGTTGATAGATGTATAATATAATTTATACAGACTACTGGTTTCAGTTGATAGATGTATATAATAATTTATACAGACTACTGGTTTCAGTTGATAGATGTATAATATAATTTATACAGACTACTGGTTTCAGTTGATAGATGTATAATATAATTTATACAGACTACTGGTTTCAGTTGATAGATGTATATAATAATTTATACAGACTACTGGTTTCAGTTGATAGATGTATATAATAATTTAAACAGACTACTGGTTTCAGTTGATAGATGTATAATATAATTTATACAGACTACTGGTTTCAGTTGATAGATGTATATAATAATTTATACAGACTACTGGTTTCAGTTGATAGATGTATATAATAATTTAAACAGACTACTGGTTTCAGTTGATAGATGTATATAATAATTTATACAGACTACTGGTTTCAGTTGATAGATGTATATAATAATTTATACAGACTACTGGTTTCAGTTGATAGATGTATATAATAATTTAAACAGACTACTGGTTTCAGTTGATAGATGTATATAATAATTTAAACAGACTACTGGTTTCAGTTGATAGATGTATAATATAATTTATACAGACTACTGGTTTCAGTTGATAGATGTATATAATAATTTATACAGACTACTGGTTTCAGTTGATAGATGTATATAATAATTTAAACAGACTACTGGTTTCAGTTGATAGATGTATAATATAATTTATACAGACTACTGGTTTCAGTTGATAGATGTATATAATAATTTATACAGACTACTGGTTTCAGTTGATAGATGTATATAATAATTTATACAGACTACTGGTTTCAGTTGATAGATGTATAATATAATTTATACAGACTACTGGTTTCAAGTTAATAGATGTATATAATAATTTATACAGACTACTGGTTTCAGTTGATAGATGGAAGTCTATAAAATATTAGACTACTGGTTTCAGTTGATAGATGTATATAATAATTTAAACAGACTACTGGTTTCAGTTGATAGATGTATATAATAATTTAAACAGACTACTGGTTTCAGTTGATAGATGTATAATATAATTTATACAGACTACTGGTTTCAGTTGATAGATGTATATAATAATTTATACAGACTACTGGTTTCAGTTGATAGATGTATATAATAATTTATACAGACTACTGGTTTCAGTTGATAGATGTATATAATAATTTATACAGACTACTGGTTTCAAGTTAATAGATGTATATAATAATTTATACAGACTACTGGTTTCAGTTGATAGATGGAAGTCTATAAAATATTAGACTACTGGTTTCAGTTGATAGATGTATATAATACTTTATACAGACTACTGGTTTCAGTTGATAGATGGATGTCTGTATAAAATATTAGACTACTGGTTTCAGTTGATAGATGTATATAATAATTTAAACAGACTACTGGTTTCAGTTGATAGATGTATATAATAATTTAAACAGACTACTGGTTTCAGTTGATAGATGTATATAATAATTTAAACAGACTACTGGTTTCAGTTGATAGATGTATATAATAATTTATACAGACTACTGGTTTCAGTTGATAGATGTATATAATAATTTATACAGACTACTGGTTTCAGTTGATAGATGTATATAATAATTTATACAGACTACTGGTTTCAGTTGATAGATGTATATAATAATTTATACAGACTACTGGTTTCAGTTGATAGATGTATAATATAATTTATACAGACTACTGGTTTCAGTTGATAGATGTATATAATAATTTATACAGACTACTGGTTTCAGTTGATAGATGTATATAATAATTTAAACAGACTACTGGTTTCAGTTGATAGATGTATATAATAATTTATACAGACTACTGGTTTCAGTTGATAGATGTATATAATAATTTATACAGACTACTGGTTTCAGTTGATAGATGTATATAATACTTTATACAGACTACTGGTTTCAGTTGATAGATGTATATAATAATTTAAACAGACTACTGGTTTCAGTTGATAGATGTATAATATAATTTATACAGACTACTGGTTTCAGTTGATAGATGTATATAATAATTTATACAGACTACTGGTTTCAGTTGATAGATGTATAATATAATTTATACAGACTACTGGTTTCAGTTGATAGATGTATAATATAATTTATACAGACTACTGGTTTCAGTTGATAGATGTATATAATAATTTAAACAGACTACTGGTTTCAGTTGATAGATGTATATAATAATTTAAACAGACTACTGGTTTCAGTTGATAGATGTATAATATAATTTATACAGACTACTGGTTTCAGTTGATAGATGTATATAATAATTTATACAGACTACTGGTTTCAGTTGATAGATGTATATAATAATTTAAACAGACTACTGGTTTCAGTTGATAGATGTATATAATAATTTATACAGACTACTGGTTTCAGTTGATAGATGTATATAATAATTTATACAGACTACTGGTTTCAGTTGATAGATGTATATAATAATTTAAACAGACTACTGGTTTCAGTTGATAGATGTATATAATAATTTAAACAGACTACTGGTTTCAGTTGATAGATGTATAATATAATTTATACAGACTACTGGTTTCAGTTGATAGATGTATATAATAATTTATACAGACTACTGGTTTCAGTTGATAGATGTATATAATAATTTAAACAGACTACTGGTTTCAGTTGATAGATGTATAATATAATTTATACAGACTACTGGTTTCAGTTGATAGATGTATATAATAATTTATACAGACTACTGGTTTCAGTTGATAGATGTATATAATAATTTATACAGACTACTGGTTTCAGTTGATAGATGTATATAATAATTTATACAGACTACTGGTTTCAGTTGATAGATGTATATAATAATTTAAACAGACTACTGGTTTCAGTTGATAGATGTATAATATAATTTATACAGACTACTGGTTTCAGTTGATAGATGTATATAATAATTTATACAGACTACTGGTTTCAGTTGATAGATGTATATAATAATTTATACAGACTACTGGTTTCAGTTGATAGATGTATATAATAATTTATACAGACTACTGGTTTCAGTTGATAGATGGAAGTCTATAAAATATTAGACTACTGGTTTCAGTTGATAGATGTATATAATACTTTATACAGACTACTGGTTTCAGTTGATAGATGGATGTCTGTATAAAATATTAGACTACTGGTTTCAGTTGATAGATGTATATAATAATTTAAACAGACTACTGGTTTCAGTTGATAGATGTATATAATAATTTAAACAGACTACTGGTTTCAGTTGATAGATGTATATAATAATTTAAACAGACTACTGGTTTCAGTTGATAGATGTATATAATAATTTATACAGACTACTGGTTTCAGTTGATAGATGTATATAATAATTTATACAGACTACTGGTTTCAGTTGATAGATGTATATAATAATTTAAACAGACTACTGGTTTCAGTTGATAGATGTATAATATAATTTATACAGACTACTGGTTTCAGTTGATAGATGTATATAATAATTTATACAGACTACTGGTTTCAGTTGATAGATGTATATAATAATTTATACAGACTACTGGTTTCAGTTGATAGATGTATATAATAATTTATACAGACTACTGGTTTCAGTTGATAGATGGAAGTCTATAAAATATTAGACTACTGGTTTCAGTTGATAGATGTATATAATACTTTATACAGACTACTGGTTTCAGTTGATAGATGGATGTCTGTATAAAATATTAGACTACTGGTTTCAGTTGATAGATGTATATAATAATTTAAACAGACTACTGGTTTCAGTTGATAGATGTATATAATAATTTAAACAGACTACTGGTTTCAGTTGATAGATGTATATAATAATTTAAACAGACTACTGGTTTCAGTTGATAGATGTATATAATAATTTATACAGACTACTGGTTTCAGTTGATAGATGTATATAATAATTTATACAGACTACTGGTTTCAGTTGATAGATGTATATAATAATTTATACAGACTACTGGTTTCAGTTGATAGATGTATAATATAATTTATACAGACTACTGGTTTCAGTTGATAGATGTATATAATAATTTAAACAGACTACTGGTTTCAGTTGATAGATGTATATAATAATTTATACAGACTACTGGTTTCAGTTGATAGATGTATAATATAATTTATACAGACTACTGGTTTCAGTTGATAGATGTATATAATAATTTACACAGACTACTGGTTTCAGTTGATAGATGTATAATATAATTTATACAGACTACTGGTTTCAGTTGATAGATGTATATAATAATTTAAACAGACTACTGGTTTCAGTTGATAGATGTATAATATAATTTATACAGACTACTGGTTTCAGTTGATAGATGTATAATATAATTTATACAGACTACTGGTTTCAGTTGATAGATGTATATAATAATTTATACAGACTACTGGTTTCAGTTGATAGATGTATAATATAATTTATACAGACTACTGGTTTCAGTTGATAGATGTATATAATAATTTATACAGACTACTGGTTTCAGTTGATAGATGTATATAATAATTTATACAGACTACTGGTTTCAGTTGATAGATGTATAAAATAATGTATACAGACTACTGGTTTCAGTTGATAGATGTATATAATAATTTATACAGACTACTGGTTTCAGTTGATAGATGTATATAATCATTTATACAGACTACTGGTTTCAGTTGATAGATGTATAAAATAATGTATACAGACTACTGGTTTCAGTTGATAGATGTATATAATAATTTATACAGACTACTGGTTTCAGTTGATAGATGTATATAATAATTTACACAGACTACTGGTTTCAGTTGATAGATGTATATAATAATTTAAACAGACTACTGGTTTCAGTTGATAGATGTATAATATAATGTATACAGACTACTGGTTTCAGTTGATAGATGTATATAATAATTTATACAGACTACTGGTTTCAGTTGATAGATGTATATAATACTTTATACAGACTACTGGTTTCAGTTGATAGATGTATATAATAATTTAAACAGACTACTGGTTTCAGTTGATAGATGTATAATATAATGTATACAGACTACTGGTTTCAGTTGATAGATGTATATAATAATGTATACAGACTACTGGTTTCAGTTGATAGATGTATATAATAATTTATACAGACTACTGGTTTCAGTTGATAGATGTATATAATAATGTATACAGACTACTGGTTTCAGTTGATAGATGTATATAATAATTTATACAGACTACTGGTTTCAGTTGATAGATGTATATAATAATGTATACAGACTACTGGTTTCAGTTGATAGATGTATATAATAATTTATACAGACTACTGGTTTCAGTTGATAGATGTATATAATAATTTATACAGACTACTGGTTTCAAGTTAATAGATGTATATAATAATTTATATAGGCTACTTTGAAGGAAGGTAAAAGATTTATCATAATATGTAGTAAAACATTCAGGTTTCAAACAATTAAGTAGCTTTATGTTTTAAAACGGCATACTGCCTCCAGCTCACTGCAGTGGTGTGAGATGTGCAAATGAAGCCTGCCTTCCCTTGCCTATGCATTTGAATGGCGAATGGAAAGGAACGCACGTGCTTCAATTACCAGGTGAAATATAAAAATATTAGCTCTTTTTAATCGTAGTTTCAAAAACGATTTTTAACACATGATTGCATTTAGAATTCTTGTGCAATGATTGGGCCTATAAAAACGCTGTCTGGCAGATTTTCTGCTCAGTCTCTGTATCTGTATGCCGTGCGCGTGTGATAAATAAGATACGTAACGAATATACACACGTGACAATTTAATTCCACTAAATGATGCACATTAATCCATAGACCAAAAAGAAAGACTGGTAAACTGTATTTACATCATCTGGTATTTACATAAATGAAAAGGCTAACAAGTATTATTTCGCATAGTTTTTCTTCTTCTCCCGGACAATTGGCCCGCTGGCAATTTTATTTATTGGCTTTTCTATTTTTTTTTAACGGCCAAAGGCCAGCTGTTACTGGCTAACTGAAACCCTGGCGAGGACTTTACATATTGTATTACTGGCTAACTGAAACCCTGGTGAGGACTATTACATATTGTATTACTGGCTAACTGAAACCCTGGCGAGGACTATTACATATTGTATTACTGGCTAACTGAAACCCTGGCGAGGACTATTACATATTGTATTACTGGCTAACTGAAACCCTGGCGAGGACTGGGATCGTGCTGTATTACATATTGTATTACTGGCTAACTGAAACCCTGGCGAGGACTATTACATATTGTATTACTGGCTAACTGAAACCCTGGCGAGGACTATTACATATTGTATTACTGGCTAACTGAAACCCTGGCGAGGACTATTACATATTGTATTACTGGCTAACTGAAACCCTGGCGAGGACTGGGATCGTGCTGTATTACATATTGTATTACTGGCTAACTGAAACCCTGGCGAGGACTGTTACATATTGTATTACTGGCTAACTGAAACCCTGGCGAGGACTATTACATATTGTATTACTGGCTAACTGAAACCCTGGTGAGGACTAGGGTCGTGCTGTATTACAAATTGTATTACTGGCTAACTGAAACCCTGGCGAGGACTATTACATATTGTATTACTGGCTAACTGAAACCCTGGTGAGGACTACGGATCGTGCTGTATTACAAATTGTATTACTGGCTAACTGAAACCCTGGTGAGGACTATTACATATTGTATTACTGGCTAACTGAAACCCTGGTGAGGACTATTACATATTGTATTACTGGCTAAATGAAACCCTGGTGAGGACTACGGATCGTGCTGTATTACAAATTGTATTACTGGCTAACTGAAACCCTGGTGAGGACTGGGATCGTGCTGTATTACATATTGTATTACTGGCTAACTGAAACCCTGGCGAGGACTTTACATATTGTATTACTGGCTAACTGAAACCCTGGTGAGGACTATTACATATTGTATTACTGGCTAACTGAAACCCTGGTGAGGACTGGGATCGTGCTGTATTACATATTGTATTACTGGCTAACTGAAACCCTGGCGAGGACTGTTACATATTGTATTACTGGCTAACTGAAACCCTGGTGAGGACTATTACATATTGTATTACTGGCTAACTGAAACCCTGGTGAGGACTATTACATATTGTATTACTGGCTAACTGAAACCCTGGTGAGGACTACGGATCGTGCTGTATTACAAATTGTATTACTGGCTAACTGAAACCCTGGTGAGGACTAGGATCGTGCTGTATTACATATTGTATTACTGGCTAACTGAAACCCTGGCGAGGACTTTACATATTGTATTACTGGCTAACTGAAACCCTGGTGAGGACTTTTACATATTGTATTACTGGCTAACTGAAACCCTGGTGAGGACTGGGATCGTGCTGTATTACATATTGTATTACTGGCTAACTGAAACCCTGGCGAGGACTATTACATATTGTATTACTGGCTAACTGAAACCCTGGCGAGGACTTTTACATATTGTATTACTGGCTAACTGAAACCCTGGTGAGGACTATTACATATTGTATTACTGGCTAACTGAAACCCTGGTGAGGACTGGATCGTGCTGTATTACATATTGTATTACTGGCTAACTGAAACCCTGGTGAGGACTGTTACATATTGTATTACTGGCTAACTGAAACCCTGGCGAGGACTATTACATATTGTATTACTGGCTAACTGAAACCCTGGTGAGGACTATTACATATTGTATTACTGGCTAACTGAAACCCTGGTGAGGACTGGGATCGTGCTGTATTACATATTGTATTACTGGCTAACTGAAACCCTGGTGAGGACTGTTACATATTGTATTACTGGCTAACTGAAACCCTGGCGAGGACTGCGGATCGTGCTGTATTACATATTGTATTACTGGCTAACTGAAACCCTGGTGAGGACTATTACATATTGTATTACTGGCTAACTGAAACCCTGGCGAGGACTATTACATATTGTATTACTGGCTAACTGAAACCCTGGCGAGGACTATTACATATTGTATTACTGGCTAACTGAAACCCTGGTGAGGACTACGGATCGTGCTGTATTACAAATTGTATTACTGGCTAACTGAAACCCTGGCGAGGACTATTACATATTGTATTACTGGCTAACTGAAACCCTGGTGAGGACTGGGATCGTGCTGTATTACATATTGTATTACTGGCTAACTGAAACCCTGGCGAGGACTATTACATATTGTATTACTGGCTAACTGAAACCCTGGCGAGGACTATTACATATTGTATTACTGGCTAACTGAAACCCTTGTGAGGACTATTACATATTGTATTACTGGCTAACTGAAACCCTGGTGAGGACTGGGATCGTGCTGTATTACATATTGTATTACTGGCTAACTGAAACCCTGGTGAGGACTGTTACATATTGTATTACTGGCTAACTGAAACCCTGGCGAGGACTGCGGATCGTGCTGTATTACATATTGTATTACTGGCTAACTGAAACCCTGGTGAGGACTATTACATATTGTATTACTGGCTAACTGAAACCCTGGTGAGGACTATTACATATTGTATTACTGGCTAACTGAAACCCTGGCGAGGATGTGGATCGTGCTGTATTACATATTGTATTACTGGCTAACTGAAACCCTGGCGAGGACTGGGATCGTGCTGTATTATATATTGTATTACTGGCTAACTGAAACCCTGGCGAGGACTATTACATATTGTATTACTGGCTAACTGAAACCCTGGTGAGGACTATTACATATTGTATTACTGGCTAACTGAAACCCTGGTGAGGACTACGGATCGTGCTGTATTACATATTGTATTACTGGCTAACTGAAACCCTGGCGAGGACTGTTACATATTGTATTACTGGCTAACTGAAACCCTGGTGAGAACTATTACATATTGTATTACTGGCTAACTGAAACCCTGGTGAGGACTATTACATATTGTATTACTGGCTAACTGAAACCCTGGTGAGGACTGGGATCGTGCTGTATTACATATTGTACTACTGGCTAACTGAAACCCTGGTGAGGACTATTACATATTGTATTACTGGCTAACTGAAACCCTGGTGAGGACTGGGGTTGTGCTGTATTACATATTGTATTACTGGCTAACTGAAACCCTGGTGAGGACTGTTACATATTGTATTACTGGCTAACTGAAACCCTGGCGAGGACTATTACATATTGTATTACTGGCTAACTGAAACCCTGGTGAGGACTATTACATATTGTATTACTGGCTAACTGAAACCCTGGTGAGGACTGTTACATATTGTATTACTGGCTAACTGAAACCCTGGTGAGGACTGGGATCGTGCTGTATTACATATTGAATTACTGGCTAACTGAAACCCTGGTGAGGACTTGGATCGTGCTGTATTACATATTGTCTTACTGGTAATGGTAGCACACTGTGTATCGTGGCCTAATGACACACTGACCACATTTTCTGCTGGTTGCTAAAGTGGCAGTCTCCCATTCCAGTACAGCTACCAGGCATTACAGTGGTCTAAATGCATGTTCCATATGGACAGCTCCTTAGGGAGATACACGCACACTCACTCACTCACTCGCACGCACGCACGCACGCACACACACGCACGCAAGCGTCAGGTTCCAAAACCATACAAATATTCTGTCAGCATTTTTGTGATTCAAAGCAGATTTCTACAATGTCCAGAGTATCAGGACTACTGAAAGAGGTTACCTGTATCTGTTTGTCTCTGGTAAAAATTTCCCTTAAAGAAAGAGGCAGGCAGGCAGGCAGGCAGGGAGAGGGAGAGGGAGAGGGGTAGATGCAGAGGGAGAGGGAGAGAGAGAGGGAGAGGGAGAGGGGTAGATGCAGAGGGAGAGGGAGAGAGGTAGATGCAGAGGGAGAGAGGTAGATGCAGAGGGAGAGAGGTAGATGCAGAGGGAGAGAGGTAGATGCAGAGGGAGAGAGGTAGATGCAGAGGGAGAGAGGTAGATGCAGAGGGAGAGAGGTAGATGCAGAGGGAGAGAGGTAGATGCAGAGAGGGAGGTTAGACCCAACCAAATCATGTGAAAACAAAAAAATTATTACTTGAGGCATTGGAAAGAATTAACAAGAAAATTGAGCAAACTAGAATGTTATTTGTCCCTAAACAGAGAGTACACAGTGGCAGAATACCTGACCACTGTGACTGACCCAAACTTAAGGAAAGCTTTGACTATGTACAGACTCAGTGAGCATAGCCTTGCTAATGAGAAAGGCCGCCGTAGGCAGACATGGCTCTCAAGAGAAGACAGGCTATGTGCTCACTGCCCACAAAATGAGGTGGAAACTGAGTTGCACTTCCTAACCTCCTGCCCAATGTATGACCATATTAGAGATACATATTTCCCTCAGATTACACAGATCCACAAAGAATTCAAAAACAAACTCGAATTTGATAAACACCCATATCTACTGGGTGAAATTCCACAGTGTGCCATCACAGCAGCAAGATTTGTGACCTGTTGCCACAAGAAAAGGGCAACCAGTGAAGAACAAACACCATTGTAAATACAACCTATATTTATGTTTATTTATTTTCCCTTTTGTACTTTAACCATTTGTACATATATAAATATATACATGATATGACATTTGAAATGTCTTTATTCGTTTGGAGTGTAATGTTTACTGTTCAATTAAAAAAAAAATGTATTTCACTTTTGTTTGTTATCTATATCACTTGCTTTGGCAATGTTAACATTTGTTACAACACGGTATATAGACATTATATGACATTTCGAATGTCTTTATTCGTTTGGAACTTCTGTGAGTGTAATGTTTACTGTTCAATTAAAAAATATATATATTTCACTTATGTTTGTTATCTATATCACTTGCTTTGGCAATGTTAACATTTGTTACCTATGCCAATAAAGCCCCTTGAATTGAATTGAATTGAGAGAGAGAGAGATGTGTTAGAGGGGATGGGAGCTTCCTGTAGCTATAGCAACCTCTGCCACGCTGCTCCAATCACCAAGCTAATGTGTGGTTACTAGGGAGACATTGCAAGATTCCACGGAGATGAGTTTAGGCAGCTGTGGTTTTCTCTCCAGAAGCTGTTGGATTTAGGATCGAAGACAACCTTTGTCTCAAATACACCCTATTCGCTATATAGTGCTCTGGTCAAAATTAGTGCACTATTTAGGGAATACTGTACAATTTGGGATGAAACAGGGATTATCCTGCATCTAGTCTCCTAAAGGATCACTTCTTGAGTGGATAAACACACTCATCCACCCTGTCTATTGTCTCTCGCTTGTGTGGCTCTGTAAGTGAGAGATTCTGATCTGTGATGGCTGTGTACACACTCACCCAGTTCTTTCTCATACGTTTCAACAGTGTTTATTGGTTGGTGATGTGTAACTTCTCCTTGTCTTTTCCTCCCTAGTGACTATGGTTAGGTTTTAGGATTTATGTTTGTGTATTCTTAGTGAGGGTTCCCTCTGTTCCTTCTGTATGTCTGAGTAAGACGTCTTGTCTGCTCATCATCAAATTGAGTTTTGTTTTGTCCACAAGCTGCTTAGTTAGGTCTGACTGCCTGAGATCTGGAGAGACTGGCTCAAATTCACTGTTTTACCCTGGAGTCTTCATTAACACCTTAACAATTTAACTAAAAGTCTATCCCTCTCAGCTCTTTCTTTCTTTCTTTCTTTCTTTCTTTCTTTCTTTCTTTCTTTCTTTCTTTCTTTCTTTCTTTCTTTCTTTCTTTCTTTCTTTCTTTCTTTCTTTCTTTCTTTCTTTCTTTCTTTCTTTCTTTCTTTCTTTCTTTCTTTCTTTCTTTCTTTCTTTCTTTCTTTCTTTCTTTCTTTCTTTCTTGGCTCTGTCTGTAAGAGTACATTAAATACAGCTGAAGTGTTTCCCGCAGGTTCAGAAGGCAATGAAAGACAGGAGGAGAGGAATAGAGGAGAGGCAGGGGAGGGAGAGAATGGAAGAGTTGGAGAAAGTGCCGATGAGGAAGAGTGGGTAAGGAACACAGAGTAGAACATGTAGGGTCATATAGGATTTATGGGGAGGTTGGGAGGATCTGCTATATCCTGTCCATGCTGGAGGTAGTCATACATGGTCCTTACAGTACCAATGCCCTTGCACTCTGTGGGTGGGTGTGTGTGTGTGTGTGCGTACCATTGTCCTAGCTAGCAGCCTTATACCCAGGCTTGGTGTATTAGCATAGTGTTGACATTAGCAGTTAAACAATTAGACTGTGTGGGTATCCCAAATGTCACCCTATTCCCTACTGGGCCTAGGGCAGGGTCCCGGTCAATAGTAGTGCACTATATATAGAGCCATTTGGAACACAGCCTGTAGCTACAGTAGTATGGCTAACAGACTCCACAGAGAGGACAGACATTTGTGAAACAATTCATCACAGAGATTTAACACAAGTGCAAAGAGATGAATGGTGAGAGAAAATGAGCAGAGGTGGGGAGGCATGATGGAGAGAGAGTGGAAGAATTACTGAGTCACTGACTTACTGAGTCACTGACTTACTGAGTTACTGACTTACTGAGTCACTGACTTACTGAGTCACTGACTTACTGAGTTACTGACTTACTGAGTCACTGACTTACTGAGTCACTGACTTACTGAGTCACTGACTTACTGAGTCACTGACTTACTGAGTCACTGACTTACTGAGTTACTGACTTACTGAGTTACTGACTTACTGAGTCACTGACTTACTGAGTCACTGACTTACTGAGTCACTGACTTACTGACTTACTGAGTCACTGACTTACTGAGTCACTGACTTACTGACTTACTGAGTCACTGACTTACTGAGTCACTGACTTGCTGAGTCACTGACTAACTGAGTCACTGACTTTCTGAGTCACTGACTTGCTGAGTCACTGACTTGCTGAGTCACTGACTTACTGAGTCACTGACTTGCTGACTTACTGAGTTACTGAGTCACTGACTTACTGAGTCACTGACTTACTGACTTACGGAGTCACTGACTTACTGACTTACTGAGTCACTGACTGAGTCACTGAGTTACTGACTTACTGACTTACTGAGTTACTCACTGACTTTCTGAGTCACTGACTTTCTGAGTCACTGAGTCACTGAGTCACGGACTTGCTGAATTACTGACTTACTGAGTTACTGACTTACTGAGTCACTGACTTACGGAGTCACTGACTTACTGACTTACCGAGTTACTGACTTACCGAGTCACTGAGTCACTGACCTACTGAGTCACTGACTTACTGAGTCACTGACTTACTGAGTCACTGACTTACTGACTTACTGAGTCACTGACTTACTGAGTTACTGACTTACGGAGTCACTGACTTACTGACTTACCGAGTCACTGACTTACTGAGTCACTGACTTACTGAGTTACTGACTTACTGAGTCACTGACTTACTGAGTCACTGACTTACTGAGTCACTGACTTACTGAGTCACTGACTTACTGACTTACTGAGTCACTGACTTACTGAGTCACTGACTTACTGAGTCACTGACTTGGTGAGTCACTGACTAACTGAGTCACTGACTTTCTGAGTCACTGACTTGCTGAGTCACTGACTTACTGAGTCACTGACTTTCTGAGTCACTGACTTGCTGAGTCACTGACTTACTGAGTCACTGACTTGCTGAGTCACTGACTTACTGAGTCACTGACTTGCTGACTTACTGAGTCACTGAATTACTGACTTACTGAGTTACTGACTTACTGACTTACTGACTTACGGAGTCACTGACTTACTGACTTACTGAGTCACTGACTGAGTCACTGAGTCACTGAGTTACTGACTTACTGAGTTACTCACTGACTTTCTGAGTCACTGACTTTCTGAGTCACTGAGTCACGGACTTACTGAATTACTGACTTACTGAGTTACTGACTTACTGAGTCACTGACTTACTGAGTTACTGACTTACGGAGTCACTGACTTACTGACTTACCGAGTTACTGACTTACCGAGTCACTGAGTCACTGACCTACTGAGTCTGAGCTGTAAAACTGTGTATTTTTCTCTACGCCCCATGGCAAAATGAGTAGAATTGCATTAAATGTTTTAGAAAATTTCCCCCACCCCATCACTGTTGCCCATCCCTGGTTTAACACAATGCTACAGTCTTTCACAGAGCATGTGGTCCTGATTAGAAGTAGTTAAAAGCAGTTCCCCAGAGCTTTCTTCATGGGCCAAGCCACAGCTGCCCTGCCCTGTCAGGGATAGGCACAGAACAACACATCACAACCCAGCCCTGAACTGCCCTAGCCTATAACACTCGCAGCAGTGTGTCTTTTCACCCCGTAGAGACCCCATTGTCATTTCCTGGTAACTAAGAGAGATTTGGGAACACAAAATGCTGCCGCTCCACCTCAGCCTTTAGCATGGGATGCCACTGTCTCTAGGGCAACCACGGAAGGTTAATGGCTCCTATGGCAACCAGGGGAAAGGGGACGTCCCTGCCCAGAACATCCAACCAATGGTCACTCACCACACAGGGTAACAATGTGATTACCAAGAACAGGTGGACCTTTCACCAAAACCACCTACCCTGCCACTGCATCCCAGATGGCACCCTCTGCCCTGTCTAGTGTGCTACTGTTGATGGTCCTGGTCAAAATCAGTGCACAATATAGGGAATTGGGTGCCATTTCAGATGCAACCAGTCCCACTAAATGCATTTAGGCTGTCATATGGCCTGATGCTATGGTAATGAGATGCATTTGGTTAATGATATGAGTGGTTTCTGTGTTTGAAGTCTGGTGGTGTCTGGGAACATACTCTTAGTGTGTGCCACAGATTTCGAAAGGCTGGTAACTGCCGGAGAGATGGGGAAGGGGGGGGGGAGATGAAAAGAGAGAGTGAACAAGAGAGTGTGAGAAATAGAGAGATTGAGCAAGAAAGAGGGTTAGAGAGAACGAGAGACATGATTAACTCATTCAGCATGCCATATTTAGCTCAAATAGTCAATCAAATTCCTTTCCATTACTGTTGTATGTTTTCCATCTAGATTTACTTATAATACTGTATTTTCTCTCTCTCTCTGTCTCCTCTCGCTCTCTCGCTCTTTCGCTAGGAAGTGGAATTGGAAGTGCAGCTCAGTTTCCACCTCATTTTGTGGGCAGTGTGCACATAGGCAAACATGGCTCTCAAGAGAAGACAGGCCTTTCTCAGTAGCAAGGCTATGCTCACTGAGTCTGTACATAGCCAAAGCTTTCCTTAAGTTTGGTTCATTCACAGTGGTCAGGTATTCTGCACTGTGTACTCTCTGTTTAGGGACAAATAGCATTCTAGTTTGCTCTGTTTTTTTGTAAATGACTTTCCAATGTGTCAAGTAATTATCTTTTTGTTTTCTCATGATTTGATTGGGTCTAATTGTGTTGCTGTCCTGGAGATCTGTGGGGTCTGTTTGTGTTTGTTTTTCCTCTTCTGTCAGATAGCACATGATATGTGGTTTTGTGGTCAGCTTTCTGGCTGCTTCTCCCTGTTTTCAACTCCACTGGGACGTTGTGTTTGAAGCACTGCCATTGTTCCGTGATTCGAGAGATGTGGCTGGCACACACACATCACACACTCACTCACAAGCCCTATAGTTATCTTCCAATACTAGCTGGATCTATCTCTCTCTCTTACTCTTCCTATCCCTCTTCCTTTTGCTCTTTTACTATCTCACTCGCCTTTCTCTCTCTCTCTCTCTCTCTCTCTCTCTCTCTCTCTCTCTCTCTCTCTCAGCAGCAGCTCCTGTCTACATGCCAAGCTCTGTCAGAATGATGAAGGTCCATCATTACATCTCTCCATAGACAATGTCAAACTCCATGATGATATCTCTATACACAGCGCCTCATGTCATGTCAGATGGATGGAGCTCTCGTCTCTCTCCTGGGACACTGTTCCCTACTGTACATAGTGGGCCCTGGTCAAACGTAATGCAGTGAATAGGGAATAGGGTGCAATTTGGGAAAGACTTGTTCATACTAGTGACAAAGACTAGTGACAAAGACTAGTTCATAGTGAAGAACTATTAATATTCTCTAGCTGTGTTAAGTCAATACACTCCACTCATGAACTCAGGATACAATTAGTTATTGTTGAAGTGTGTGTTTGTGTTTGTGTTTGTGTGTGTGTGTGTGTGTGTGTGTGTGTGTGTGTGTGTGTGTTGCGCGAGGGTGGCGGGATGGATTGTGCGTGTCCACTGGGACAATACAGCTCACAAAGGAAGATGATATAATGCATATGATAGAATCATGACTAGGAGTGTGTCATTACCCAGAGAGATCACTCCAGATTCAAGGTGAAATTTGGCCTTTTTTGCTGGTCCCCAGGAACGTCTGGAGAAGCAGTCAAAAATATACACTGCTCAAAAAAATTAGCAAGACACCCCCAATAAAGGAGTGGTTCTGCAGGTGGTGACCACAGACCACTTCTCAGTTCCTATGCTTCCTGGCTGATGTTTTGGTCACTTTTGAATGCTGGCGGTGCTTTTACTCTAGTGGTAGCATGAGACAGAGTCTACAACCCACACAAGAGGCCCAGGTAGTGCAGCTCATCCAGAATGGCACATCAATGCGAGCTGTGGCAAGAAGGTTTGCTGTGTCTGTCAGCGTAGTGTCCAGAGCATGGAGGCGCTACCACGAGACAGGCCAGTACATCAGGAGATGTGGAGGAGGCCGTAGGAGGGCAACAACGCAGCAGCAGGACCGCTACCTCCGCCTTTGTGCAAGGAAGAGCAGGAGGAGCACTGCCAGAGCCCTGCCAGAGCCCTGCAAAATGAGTGTGTCTGCAGTTCCTGCAAGAGGAAGGCATTGATGCTATGGACTGGCCCGCCCGTTCCCCAGACCTGAATCCAATTGAGCACATCTGGGACATCATGTCTCGCTCCATGCACCAGAGACTGTCCAGGAGTTGGCGGATGCTTTAGTCCAGGTCTGGGAGGAGATCCCTTAGGAGACCATCCGCCACCTCATCAGGAGCATGCCCAGGCGTTGTAGGGAGGTCATACAGGCACGTGGAGGCCACACACACTACTGAGCCTCATTTTGACTTGTTTTAAGGACATTACATCAAAGTTGGATCAGCCTGTAGTGTGGTTTTCCACTTTAATTTTGAGTGTGACTCCAAATCCAGACCTCCATGGGTTGATAAATTTGATTTCCATTGATCATTTGTGTGTGATTTTGTTGTCAGCACATTCAACTATGTAAAGAAAAAAGTATTTAATAAGAATATTTCATTCATTCAGATCTAGGATGTGTTATTTTAGTGTTCCCATTATTTTTTTTAGCAGTGTATATATAATTGTCCACTAGGAAAACAAAGTGCCCAGAGTTTGTATTAAACCTGCAGTCTATGGTGCAACAGCTTGCTGCTTAAACCACTACTGCACCATCTGTCCACAACAAGTTAGAAAGGCCAGTCTTAATAAATGGCTAAACGTAACCGAGGGGTTGTTTTTCTGTTTTAAACCTTCATCTTTAACTTTACGAATTTGACTTAATGGCTGAGCTGGGTTTTTTTTTTCAATCACTTTGGTAAATATTTCAGATGCAAGTCTTATATTTTCAGGATTCTGAGCACAAAACAAAACATGTATAACAGTTGTAATCCCACTGTTTGATGTTCTGACCCGTTGAGCGTTCGTTGGAGTTAACCAAGCACATGAGAACATTTAGTTTAGTCACTGATACTTCAGATAATGATAGGCTCAACGTTTAGTCATTTTAACTAAGATTTAATCCAATAGCAAGAAATGCATGATGATTTCTGAACAGATATTTTTGAAGTGCGGACTATAATGAATAATACAGGGTGAACACCAGGTACAGTATTTAACCATGTACCAGTATTTACACATTTCTCAACTTTAATGCAAATGTAATTTGTCTGTATCCACTGTAAAGTTTAGAGCTTGTTGAGAATAATGTCAGTCGTACAGTTTCAGTGTCAGTAGATGAAGAAAGCATCAGATACAGTGATACAGAATAAAGTCAGTCGTACAGTTTCAGTGTCAGTAGATGAAGAAAGCATCAGATACAGTGATACAGAATAAAGTCAGTCATACAGTTTCAGTGTCAGTAGATGAAGATAGCATCAGATACAGTGATACAGAATAATGTCAGTCGTACAGTTTCAGTGTCAGTAGATGAAGAAAGTATCAGATACAGTGTATACAGAATAATGTCAGTCTTACAGTTTCAGTGTCAGTAGATGAAGAAAGCATCAGATAGAGAATGTCAGTCGTACAGTTTCAGTGTCAGTAGATGAAGAAAGCATCAGATACAGAAAAATGTCAGTCTTACAGTTTCAGTGTCAGTAGATGAAGAAAGCATCAGATACAGAATAATGTCAGTCGTACAGTTTCAGTGTCAGTAGATGAAGAAAGCATCAGATACAGAATGTCAGTCGTACAGTTTCAGTGTCAGTAGATGAAGAAAGCATCAGATACAGAATGAAGTCAGTCTTACAGTTTCAGTGTCAGTAGAGGAAGAAAGCATCAGATACAGAATAATGTCAGTCGTACAGTTTCAGTGTCAGTAGAGGAAGAAAGCATCAGATACAGAATAATGTCAGTCGTACAGTTTCAGTGTCAGTAGATGAAGAAAGCATCAGATACAGTGATACAGAATAATGTCAGACGTACAGTTTCAGTGTCAGTAGAGGAAGAAAGCATCAGATACAGAATAATGTCAGTCGTACAGTTTCAGTGTCAGTAGATGAAGAAAGCATCAGATACAATGATACAGAATAATGTCAGTCGTACAGTTTCAGTGTCAGTAGAGGAAGAAAGCATCAGATACAGAATAATGTCAGTCTTACAGTTTCAGTGTCAGTAGATGAAGAAAGCATCAGATACAGAATAATGTCAGTCTTACAGTTTCAGTGTCAGTAGAGGAAGAAAGCATCAGATACAGAATAATGTCAGTCGTACAGTTTCAGTGTCAGTAGATGAAGAAAGCATCAGATACAATGATACAGAATAATGTCAGTCGTACAGTTTCAGTGTCAGTAGATGAAGAAAGCATCAGATACAGAATAATGTCAGTCGTACAGTTTCAGTGTCAGTAGAGGAAGAAAGCATCAGATACAGAATAATGTCAGTCTTACAGTTTCAGTGTCAGTAGATGAAGAAAGCATCAGATACAGAATAAAGTCAGTCTTACAGTTTCAGTGTCAGTAGAGGAAGAAAGCATCAGATACAGAATAATGTCAGTCTTACAGTTTCAGTGTCAGTAGATGAAGAAAGCATCAGATACAGAATAATGTCAGTCGTACAGTTTCAGTGTCAGTAGATGAAGAAAGCATCAGATACAGAATAATATCAGTCTTACAGTTTCAGTGTCAGTAGATGAAGAAAGCATCAGATACAGAATAATGTCAGTCTTACAGTTTCAGTGTCAGTAGATGAAGAAAGCATCAGATACAGAATAATGTCAGTCGTACAGTTTCAGTGTCAGTAGATGAAGAAAGCATCAGATACAGAATAATGTCAGTCTTACAGTTTCAGTGTCAGTAGATGAAGAAAGCATCAGATACAGAATAATGTCAGTCTTACAGTTTCAGTGTCAGTAGATGAAGAAAGCATCAGATACAGCGGAGAGAGGGCGACGGAGAGAGGGAGACGGAGAGAGGGAGACGGAGAGAGGGAGACGGAGAGAGGGAGACGGAGAGAGGGAGACGGAGAGAGGGAGACGGAGAGAGGGAGAGCAAAAGAGCAAAATGGTGATTCACTGATCTGATTTAAACATATTGA
This sequence comes from Oncorhynchus mykiss, assembly GCF_057628025.1. Classification (NCBI taxonomy): domain Eukaryota; kingdom Metazoa; phylum Chordata; class Actinopteri; order Salmoniformes; family Salmonidae; genus Oncorhynchus; species Oncorhynchus mykiss. The sequence continues at coordinate 30,364,426 of NC_143035.1, read as the reverse complement.
TCCTCCTTTAGAAGTACCTTTTTAGGAACCACACCCACTATAGTTACTATAGTTTATCTCTTCACTTGACCTTACAGACAAATAGCTGTAGAGAATACCAACTCTGTTTACTAGAACAAATCACACATGTAGTCTCTCTCTCTCCCTCATCTTTCTCTCTCTCTCTCATCTCTCTCTCTCTCCTTCATCTCTCTCTCCCTCTTTCTCTCTCTCTCCTTCATCTCTCTATCTCTCTCTCTGTCTTATCTCTGTCTCTCTCTCTCTCCATCGCCATCTCTCTCCATCGCCATCTCTCTCTCTCTCTGTCTCTTTCTCTCCATTCCTCTCTTTCTCTCTCTCTCCATCTCTTTCTCTCTCTCCATCTCCATCTCTTTCTCTCTCTCTCTCTCTCGCTCTCTCTTTCCATTCCTCTCTTTCTCTCTCTCTCTCTCTCTTTTTCCATTCCTCTCTTTCTCTCTCTCTCTCTCTCTCTTTTTCCATTCCTCTCTCTCTCTTTCCATTCCTCTCTTTCTCTCTCTCTCTCTCTCTCTTTCCATTCCTCTCTTTCTCTCTCTCTCTCTCTTTCCATTCCTCTTTCTCTCCATCTCCATCTCTTTCTCTCTCTCCATCTCCTCTCTCTCTCTCTCTCTCTCTCTCTCTCTCTCTCTCTCTTTCCATTCCTCTCTTTCTCTCTTCTCATGGAGAACAGGAAAGGGTATTTTGTTCCGTCTTATTTACAGTGCCTTGCGAAAGTATTCGGCCCCCTTGAACTTTGCGACATTTTGCCACATTTCAGGCTTCAAACATAAAGATATAAAACTGTATTTTTTTTAAGAATCAACAACAAGTGGGACACAATCATGAAGTGGAACGACATTTATTGGATATTTCAAACTTTTTTAACAAATCAAAAACGGAAAAATTGGGCGTGCAAAATTATTCAGCCCCCTTAAGTTAATACTTTGTAGCGCCACCTTTTGCTGCGATTACAGCTGTAAGTCGCTTGGGGTATGTCTCTATCAGTTTTGCACATCGAGAGACTGACATTTTTTCCCATTCCTCCTTGCAAAACAGCTCGAGCTCAGTGAGGTTGGATGGAGAGCATTTGTGAACAGCAGTTTTCAGTTCTTTCCACAGATTCTTGATTGGATTCAGGTCTGGACTTTGACTTGGTCATTCTAACACCTGGATATGTTTATTTTTGAACCATTCCATTGTAGATTTTGCTTTATGTTTTGGATCATTGTCTTGTTGGAAGACAAATCTCCGTCCCAGTCTCAGGTCTTTTGCAGACTCCATCAGGTTTTCTTCCAGAATGGTCCTGTATTTGGCTCCATCCATCTTCCCATAAATTTGAACCATCTTCCCTGTCCCTGCTGAAGAAAAGCAGGCCCAAACCATGATGCTGCCACCACCATGTTTGACAGTGGGGATGGTGTGTTCAGGGTGATGAGCTGTGTTGCTTTTACGCCAAACATAACGTTTTGCATTGTTGCCAAAAAGTTCAATTTTGGTTTCATCTGACCAGAGCACCTTCTTCCACATGTTTGGTGTGTCTCCCAGGTGGCTTGTGGCAAACTTTAAACGACACTTTTTATGGATATCTTTAAGAAATGGCTTTCTTCTTGCCACTCTTCCATAAAGGCCAGATTTGTGCAATATACAACTGATTGTTGTCCTATGGACAGAGTCTCCCACCTCAGCTGTAGATCTCTGCAGTTCATCCAGAGTGATCATGGGCCTCTTGGCTGCATCTCTGATCAGTCTTCTCCTTGTATGAGCTGAAAGTTTAGAGGGACGGTCAGGTCTTGGTAGATTTGCAGTGGTCTGATACTCCTTCCATTTCAATATTATCGCTTGCACTGTGATCCTTGGGATGTTTAAAGCTTGGGAAATCTTTTTGTATCCAAATCCGGCTTTAAACTTCTTCACAACAGTATCTCGGACCTGCCTGGTGTGTTCCTTGTTCTTCATGATGCTCTCTGCGCTTTTAACGGACCTCTGAGACTATCACAGTGCAGGTGCATTTATACGGAGACTTGATTCCACACAGGTGGATTGTATTTATCATCATTAGTCATTTAGGTCAACATTGGATCATTCAGAGATCCTCACTGAACTTCTGGAGAGAGTTTGCTGCACTGAAAGTAAAGGGGCTGAATAATTTTGCACGCCCAATTTTTCAGTTTTTGATTTGTTAAAAAAGTTTGAAATATCCAATAAATGTCGTTCCACTTCATGATTGTGTCCCACTTGTTGTTGATTCTTCACAAAAAAAGACAGTTTTGTATCTTTATGTTTGAAGCCTGAAATGTGGCAAAAGGTCGCAAAGTTCAAGGGGGCCGAATACTTTCGCAAGGCACTGTATCTCCAATGAATTGTTTCTGTTTTCCACATTGTCTTTATTTTCACATCACACCAAACGGTATACCCGACACCCGGAAACACACACACACAAGGAGGCACGCACCACAGGAGGCTGGGGCACCTTAAATAGGGAGTATGGGCTTGTGATAATGACTGGAGCGGAATATGAAATGGTATCAAATTTTTCAAAAACATGGTTTGATGCCAATCCCTTCGCTTCATTACAGCCATTATTATGAGCCGTCCTCCCCTCAGCAGCCTCCAATGGCAAGCATGCATGCAAATATACATACACACACACCATGTCTATGTCTGCCTGTCTGTAATGAGGGTGGGCTGTTCTGTGTGGAGAAGCAGGGAGGAGGAAACTTAATGAAACCCAACAAAATACCTCTGTCGGAACCACCACTGAACAACCCTCTGAGCTCCCCATAAAAACACTAATTGGCTCATTTCGAACAGTTTACTGTGGAAGTGGGGCAGATGTGACCAACTGGGTCCAAACCCGGGATATAGAATAGCTTTGCCACCTCAACTAAAGCTGAGGAATTACTGTAGCAGTTTCAAGTTTTCTACTCCGCTAGCCAGCACCTCGCCTAAATAGGTGTGTGTTTCTTTTTCTTCTAGATTGTTTCTTGTTTTTACCATGGTTTTTCATGTAGAATAGTTTGAGTGTTCAGTCTTTAACCCAATCCACCATCTCTCTCTCTCTTTCTTCCTCTCCCTCTCCCTCTCTCTCCTTCTCTTCTCTCTCTCTCTCCCCTCTCTCTCTCTCTCTCAATTCAATTCAATTCAATTCAAGGGCTTTATTAGCATGGGAAACATGTGTTAACATTGCCAAAGCAAGTGAGGTAGATAATATATAAAGTGAATATATAAAGTGAAATAAACAATAAAAATTAACAGTAAACATCACACATACATACGTTTCAAAACAATAAAGACATTACAAATGTCATATTTTATATATATATATATATATATATATATATATATATATATATATATATATATATAGTGTTTTAACAATGTACAAATGGTAAAGGACACAAGATAAAATAAATAAGCATAGATATGGGTTGTATTTACAATGGTGTTAGTTCTTCACTGGTTGCCCTTTTCTCGTGGCAACAGGTCACAAATCTTGCTGCTGTGATAGCACACTGTGGAATTTCACCCAGTAGATATGGGAGTTTTTCAAAATTGGATTTGTTTTCGAATTCTTTGTGGATCTGTGTAATCTGAGGGAAATATGTCTCTCTAATATGGTCATACATTGGGCAGGAGGTTAGGAAGTGCAGCTCAGTTTCCACCTCATTTTGTGGGCAGTGAGCACATAGCCTGTCTTCTCTTGAGAGCCATGTCTGCCTACGGCGGCCTTTCTCAATAGCAAGGCTATGCTCACTGAGTCTGTACATAGTCAAAGCTTTCCTTAATTTTGGGTCAGTCACAGTGGTCAGGTATTCTGCCGCTGTGTACTCTCTGTTTAGGGCCAAATAGCATTCTAGTTTGCACTGTTTTTTTGTTAATTCTTTCCAATATGTCAAGTAATTATCTTTTTGTTTTCTCATGATTTGGTTGGGTCTAATTGTGCTGCTGTCCTGGGGCTCTGTGGGGTGTGTTTGTGTTTGTGAACAGAGCCCCAGGACCAGCTTGCTTAGGGGACTCTTCTCCAGGTTCATCTCTCTGTAGGTGATGGCTTTGTTATGGAAGGTTTGGGAATCGCTTCCTTTTAAGTGGTTATAGAATTTAACGTCTCTTTTCTGGATTTTGATAATTAGTGGGTATCGGCCTAATTCTGCTCTGCATGCATTATTTGGTGTTCTACGTTGTACACGGAGGATATTTTTGAGTCTCAATTTGGTGTTTGTCCCATTTTGTGAAGTCTTGGTTGGTGAGCGGACCCCAGACCTCACAACCATAAAGGGCAATGGGCTCTATGACTGACTAAAGTATTTTTAGCCAGATCCTAATCAGTATGTTGAAATTTATGTTCCTTTTCATGGCATAGAATGCCCTTCTTGCCTTGTCTCTCAGATCGTTCACAGCTTTTTGGAAGTTACCTGTGGTGCTGATGTTTAGGCCAAGGTATGTATAGTTTTTGTGTGCTCTAGGGCAACAGTGTCTAGATGGAATTTGTATTTGTGGTCCTGGTGACTGGATCTTTTTTGGAATACCATTATTTTGGTCTTACTGAGATTTACTGTCAGGGCCCAGGTCTGACAGAATCTGTGCATAAGATCTAGATGCTGCTGTAGGCCCTCCCTTGGTTGGTGACAGAAGCACCAGATCATCAGCAAACAGCAGACATTTGACTTCGGATTCTAATAGGGTGAGGCCGGGTGCTGCAGACTTTTCTAGTGCCCGCGCCAATTCTTTGATATATATGTTGAAGAGGGTGGGGCTTAAGCTGCATCCCTGTCTAACCCCACGACCCTGTGTGAAGAAATGTGTGTGTTTTTTGCCAATTTTAACCGCACACTTGTTGTTTGTGTACATGGGTTTTATAATGTCGTATGTTTTACCCCCAACACCACTTTCCATCAGTTTGTATAGCAGACCCTCATGCCAAATTGAGTCGAAGGCTTTTTTGAAATCAACAAAGCATGAGAAGACTTTGCCTTTGTTTTGGTTTGTTTGGTTGTCAATTAGGGTGTGCAGGGTGAATACATGGTCTGTTGTACGGTAATTTGGTAAAAAGCCAATTTGACATTTGCTCAGTACATTGTTTTCATTGAGGAAGTGTACGAGTCTGCTGTTAATGATAATGCAGAGGATTTTCCCAAGGTTACTGTTGACGCATATTCCACGGTAGTTATTGGGGTCAAATTTGTCTCCACTTTTGTGGATTGGGGTGATCAGTCTTTGGTTCCAAATATTGGGGAAGATGCCAGAGCTAAGGATGATGTTAAAGAGTTTTAGTATAGCCAATTGGAATTTGTTGTCTGTATATTTGATTATTTCATTGAGGATACCATCAACACCACAGGCCTTTTTGGGTTGGAGGGTTTTTATGTTGTCCTGTAACTCATTCAATGTAATTGGAGAATCCAGTGGGTTCTGGTAGTCTTTAATAGTTGATTCTAAGATCTGTATTTGATCATGTATATGTTTTTGCTCTTTATTCTTTGTTATAGAGCCAAAAAGATTGGAGAAGTGGTTTACCCATACATCTCCATTTTGGATAGATAATTCTTTGTGTTGTTGTTTGTTTAGTGTTTTCCAATTTTCCCAGAAGTGGTTAGAGTCTATGGATTCTTCAATTACATTGTGCTGATTTCTGACATGCTGTTCCTTCTTTTTCCGTAGTGTATTTCTGTATTGTTTTAGTGATTCACCATAGTGAAGGCGTAGACTCTCTCTCTCTCCCCTCACTCTCTCTCTCCCCTCACTCTCCCACCAACTCTCTCTCCAGTGTGTGGGTGTGGCCTGGCTAGATCTGGGTTCTATCAGAAGAGTGGTGAGTACATCTGTACGTCAGACTACCAACGTCTGTATGGGACGCGCTGTGATCGCTGTGACGGATTCATCACCGGGGAGGTGGTCTCTGCTCTGGGGAGGACCTACCACCCTACCTGCTTCGTCTGCAGTGTCTGCAGGTACACACACACTCTCCCTAACATGCATACTGTACACACACTCTCTAACACAAACACACACTCACCCTAACATGCATACTGTACACACACTCTCAAACACACACACACACACACACACACACACACACACACACACACACACACACACACACACACACACACACTCTCCCTAACATGCATACTGTACACACACTCTCTCACACACACACAGACACACACACAGACACACACACACACACACACACACACACACACACACACACACACACACACACACACTCTCCCTAAAATGCATACTGTACACACACTCTCTGCAACACACACACACACACACACACACACACACACACACACACACACACACACACACACACACTCTCTCTCCCTAACATGCATACTGTACACACACTCTCTAACACACACACACACACGCACACACACACACACAATCAGATGTCTCCTGATAGATCATTGTGAAACAGTGAGGGTGAGCTCTTTTGTAGTTAGCTCTGTACTGCGTTTCAGTGAACTGGTGTTTTGAAAAGGCAGCAGAGATGGTGGGAGACAGAAACAGAGCGTGCTGTCAGAGAAGGACAGAAATAGCAGCGATGCTTTTGTGGCCAGAGTAACATGGCTTCCATTAAATATGTAGAGTAAAAGTTGAAAACGCAGAGCAAGGCTGACGGTGCAGAGTCTCTGGAGGGAGAGACACACGCAGCTAACAACGAAGTCACACACACACACACACACACACATTCCTCTAGTCTACTACTACTCCAGTCTATTACTACTCCTCTAGTCTACTACTACTCCTCTAGTCTACTACTCCTCTAGTCTACTACTCCTCTAGTCTACTACTACTCCTCTAGTCTACTACTACTCCTCTAGTCTACTACTCCTCTAGTCTACTACTACTCCTCTAGTCTACTACTACTCCTCTAGTCTACTACTACTCCTCTAGTCTACTACTACTCCTCTAGTCTACTACTACTCCTCTAGTCTATTACTACTCCTCTAGTCTACTACTACTCCTCTAGTCTACTACTACTCCTCTAGTCTACTACTACTCCTCTAGTCTACTACTACTCCTCTAGTCTATTACTACTCCTCTAGTCTACTACTACTCCTCTAGTCTACTACTACTCCTCTAGTCTACTACTACTCCTCTAGTCTACTACTACTCCTCTAGTCTACTACTACTCCTCTAGTCTATTACTACTCCTCTAGTCTACTACTACTCCTCTACTACTACTACTCCTCTAGTCTACTACTACTCCTCTAGTCTATTACTACTCCTCTAGTCTACTACTACTCCTCTACTACTACTACTCCTCTAGTCTACTACTACTCTTCTAGTCTACTACTACTCCTCTAGTCTACTACTACTCCTCTAGTCTATTACTACTCCTCTAGTCTACTACTACTCCTCTACTACTACTCCTCTAGTCTACTACTACTCCTCTAGTCTATTACTACTCCTCTAGTCTACTACTACTCCTCTACTACTACTACTCCTCTAGTCTACTACTACTCCTCTAGTCTACTACTACTCCTCTAGTCTACTACTACTCCTCTAGTCTACTACTACTCCTCTACTACTACTACTCCTCTAGTCTATTACTACTCCTCTAGTCTACTACTACTCCTCTAGTCTACTACTACTCCTCTAGTCTACTACTACTCCTCTACTACTACTACTCCTCTAGTCTATTACTACTCCTCTAGTCTACTACTACTCCTCTACTACTACTCCTCTAGTCTACTACTACTCCTCTACTACTACTCCTCTAGTCTACTACTACTACTCTAGTCTACTACTACTCCTCTAGTCTACTACTACTCCTCTAGTCTACTACTCCTCTAGTCTACTACTACTCCTCTAGTCTACTACTCCTCTAGTCTACTACTACTCCTCTAGTCTACTACTACTCCTCTAGTCTACTACTACTCCTCTAGTCTATTACTACTCCTCTAGTCTACTACTCCTCTAGTCTACTACTACTCCTCTAGTCTACTACTACTCCTCTAGTCTACTACTCCTCTAGTCTATTACTACTCCTCTAGTCTACTACTACTCCTCTAGTCTACTACTACTCCTCTAGTCTATTACTCCTCCAAACTACTACTACTCCTCTAGTCTACTACTACTCCTCTAGTCTACTACTACTCCTCTAGTCTACTACTACTCCTCTAGTCTAATACTACTACTCTAGTCTACTACTACTCCTCTAGTCTACTACTCCTCTAGTCTACTACTACTCCTCTAGTCTACTACTACTCCTCTAGTCTACTACTACTCCTCTAGTCTACTACTACTCCTCTAGTCTATTACTACTCCTCTAGTCTACTACTCCTCTAGTCTACTACTCCTCTAGTCTACTACTACTCCTCTAGTCTACTACTACTCCTCTAGTCTACTACTCCTCTAGTCTATTACTACTCCTCTAGTCTACTACTACTCCTCTAGTCTACTACTACTCCTCTAGTCTATTACTCCTCCAAACTACTACTACTCCTCTAGTCTACTACTACTCCTCTAGTCTACTACTACTCCTCTAGTCTACTACTACTCCTCTAGTCTAATACTACTACTCTAGTCTACTACTACTCCTCTAGTCTACTACTCCTCTAGTCTACTACTACTCCTCTAGTCTACTACTACTCCTCTAGTCTACTACTACTCCTCTAGTCTACTACTACTCCTCTACTACTACTACTCCTCTAGTCTACTACTACTCCTCTAGTCTATTACTACTCCTCTAGTCTACTACTACTCCTCTACTACTACTACTCCTCTAGTCTACTACTACTCCTCTAGTCTACTACTACTCCTCTAGTCTACTACTACTCCTCTAGTCTACTACTACTGCTCTAGTCTACTACTCCTTTAGTCTACTACTACTCCTCTAGTCTACTACTACTCCTCTAGTCTACTACTACTCCTCTAGTCTACTACTACTCCTCTAGTCTATTACTACTCCTCTAGTCTACTACTACTCCTCTAGTCTACTACTACTCCTCTAGTCTACTACTCATCTAGTCTACTACTACTCCTCTAGTCACCTACTAGTCCTCTAGTCTACTACTCCTCTAGTCTACTACTACTCCTCTAGTCTACTACTACTCCTCTAGTCTACTACTACTCCTCTAGTCTATTACTACTCCTCTAGTCTACTACTCCTCTAGTCTACTACTACTCCTCTTGTCTACTACTCCTCTAGTCTACTACTACTCCTCTAGTCTACTACTACTCCTCTAGTCTACTACTACTCCTCTAGTCTACTACTACTCCTCTAGTCTATTACTACTCCTCTAGTCTACTACTACTCCTCTACTACTACTACTCCTCTAGTCTACTACTACTCCTCTAGTCTATTACTACTCCTCTACTACTACTACTCCTCTAGTCTACTACTACTCCTCTAGTCTACTACTACTCCTCTAGTCTACTACTACTCCTCTAGTCTACTACTACTCCTCTAGTCTACTACTCCTCTAGTCTACTACTACTCCTCTAGTCTACTACTACTCCTCTAGTCTACTACTACTCCTCTAGTCTACTACTACTCCTCTAGTCTATTACTACTCCTCTAGTCTACTACTACTCCTCTAGTCTACTACTACTCCTCTAGTCTACTACTCCTCTAGTCTACTACTACTCCTCTAGTCTACTACTACTCCTCTAGTCTACTACTCCTCTAGTCTACTACTACTCCTCTAGTCTACTACTACTCCTCTAGTCTACTACTACTCCTCTAGTCTATTACTACTCCTCTAGTCTACTACTCCTCTAGTCTACTACTCCTCTAGTCTACTACTACTCCTCTTGTCTACTACTCCTCTAGTCTACTACTACTCCTCTAGTCTACTACTACTCCTCTAGTCTACTACTACTCCTCTAGTCTATTACTACTCCTCTAGTCTACTACTACTCCTCTAGTCTACTACTACTCCTCTAGTCTACTACTACTCCTCTAGTCTACTACTACTCCACTCCTCTAGTCTACTACTACTCCTCTAGTCTACTACTACTCCTCTAGTCTACTACTCCTCTAGTCTACTACTACTCCTCTAGTCTACTACTACTCCTCTAGTCTACTACTACTCCTCTAGTCTACTACTACTCCTCTAGTCTATTACTACTCCTCTAGTCTACTACTACTCCTCTAGTCTACTACTACTCCTCTAGTATACTACTACTCCTCTAGTCTACTACTACTCCTCTAGTCTACTACTACTCCTCTAGTATACTACTACTCCTCTAGTCTACTACTACTCCTCTAGTCTACTACTACTCCTCTAGTGTACTACTACTCCTCTAGTCTACTACTCCTCTAGTCTATTACTACACCTCTAGTCTACTACTACTCCTCTAGTCTACTACTACTCCTCTAGTCTATTACTCCTCTAAACTACTACTACTCCTCTAGTCTACTACTACTCCTCTAGTCTACTACTACTCCTCTAGTCTACTACTCCTCTAGTCTATTACTACTCCTCTAGTCTACTACTACTCCTCTAGTCTACTACTACTCCTCTATTCTATTACTCCTCCAAACTACTACTACTCCTCTAGTCTACTACTACTCCTCTAGTCTACTACTACTCCTCTAGTATACTACTACTCCTCTAGTATACTACTACTCCTCTAGTCTACTACTACTCCTCTAGTCTACTACTACTCCTCTAGTCTACTACTACTCCCTAGTATACTACTACTCCTCTAGTCTACTACTACTCCTCTAGTCTACTACTACTCCTCTAGTCTACTACTACTCCTCTAGTCTACTACTACTCCTCTAGTCTACTACTCCTCTAGTCTATTACTACTCCTCTAGTCTACTACTACTCCTCTAGTCTACTACTACTCCTCTAGTCTACTACTACTCCTCTAGTCTACTACTACTCCTCTAGTCTACTACTACTCCTCTAGTCTACTACTACTCCTCTAGTCTACTACTACTCCTCTAGTCTACTACTACTCCTCTAGTCTACTACTACTCCTCTAGTCTACTACTCCTCTAGTCTACTACTACTCCTCTAGTCTACTACTACTCCTCTAGTCTACTACTACTCCTCTACTACTACTACTCCTCTAGTCTACTACTACTCCTCTAGTCTACTACTACTCCTCTAGTCTATTACTACTCCTCTAGTCTACTACTACTCCTCTAGTCTACTACTACTCCTCTAGTCTACTACTACTCCTCTAGTCTATTACTACTCCTCTAGTCTACTACTACTCCTCTACTACTACTACTCCTCTAGTCTACTACTACTCCTCTAGTCTATTACTACTCCTCTAGTCTACTACTACTCCTCTACTACTACTACTCCTCTAGTCTACTACTACTACTCCTCTAGTCTACTACTACTCCTCTAGTCTACTACTACTCCTCTAGTCTACTACTACTCCTCTAGTCTACTACTCCTCTAGTCTACTACTACTCCTCTAGTCTACTACTACTCCTCTAGTCTACTACTACTCCTCTAGTCTATTACTACTCCTCTAGTCTACTACTACTCCTCTAGTCTACTACTACTCCTCTAGTCTACTACTCCTCTAGTCTACTACTACTCCTCTAGTCTACTACTACTCCTCTAGTCTACTACTCCTCTAGTCTACTACTACTCCTCTAGTCTACTACTACTCCTCTAGTCTACTACTACTCCTCTAGTCTATTACTACTCCTCTAGTCTACTACTCCTCTAGTCTACTACTACTCCTCTTGTCTACTACTCCTCTAGTCTACTACTACTCCTCTAGTCTACTACTACTCCTCTAGTCTATTACTACTCCTCTAGTCTACTACTACTCCTCTAGTCTATTACTACTCCTCTAGTCTACTACTACTCCTCTAGTCTACTACTACTCCTCTAGTCTACTACTACTCCTCTACTACTACTACTCCTCTAGTCTACTACTACTCCTCTAGTCTACTACTACTCCTCTAGTCTATTACTACTCCTCTAGTCTACTACTACTCCTCTAGTCTACTACTACTCCTCTAGTATACTACTACTCCTCTAGTCTACTACTACTCCTCTAGTCTACTACTACTCCTCTAGTCTACTACTACTCCTCTAGTATACTACTACTCCTCTAGTCTACTACTACTCCTCTAGTCTATTACTCCTCCAAACTACTACTACTCCTCTAGTCTACTACTACTCCTCTAGTCTACTACTACTCCTCTAGTCTACTACTACTCCTCTAGTCTACTACTACTCCTCTAGTCTACTACTACTCCTCTAGTCTACTACTCCTCTAGTCTACTACTACTCCTCTAGTCTACTACTACTCCTCTAGTCTACTACTACTCCTCTAGTCTACTACTACTCCTCTAGTCTACTACTCCTCTAGTCTACTACTACTCCTCTAGTCTACTACTACTCCTCTAGTCTACTACTACTCCTCTAGTCTACTACTCCTCTAGTCTACTACTCCTCTAGTCTACTACTACTCCTCTAGTCTACTACTACTCCTCTAGTCTACTACTCCTCTAGTCTACTACTACTCCTCTAGTCTACTACTACTCCTCTAGTCTACTACTACTCCTCTAGTCTATTACTACTCCTCTACTACTCCTCTAGTCTACTACTACTCCTCTTGTCTACTACTCCTCTAGTCTACTACTACTCCTCTTGTCTATTACTACTCCTCTAGTCTACTACTACTCCTCTACTACTACTACTCCTCTAGTCTACTACTACTCCTCTAGTCTATTACTACTCCTCTAGTCTACTACTACTCCTCTACTACTACTACTCCTCTAGTCTACTACTACTCCTCTAGTCTACTACTACTCCTCTAGTCTACTACTACTCCTCTAGTCTACTACTACTCCTCTAGTCTACTACTCCTCTAGTCTACTACTACTCCTCTAGTCTACTACTACTCCTCTAGTCTACTACTACTCCTCTACTACTACTACTCCTCTAGTCTACTACTACTCCTCTAGTCTACTACTACTCCTCTAGTCTACTACTACTCCTCTAGTCTACTACTACTCCTCTAGTCTACTACTCCTCTAGTCTACTACTACTCCTCTAGTCTACTACTACTCCTCTAGTCTACTACTACTCCTCTAGTCTATTACTACTCCTCTAGTCTACTACTACTCCTCTAGTCTACTACTACTCCTCTAGTCTACTACTCCTCTAGTCTACTACTACTCCTCTAGTCTACTACTACTCCTCTAGTCTACTACTCCTCTAGTCTACTACTACTCCTCTAGTCTACTACTACTCCTCTAGTCTACTACTACTCCTCTAGTCTATTACTACTCCTCTAGTCTACTACTCCTCTAGTCTACTACTACTCCTCTTGTCTACTACTCCTCTAGTCTACTACTACTCCTCTAGTCTACTACTACTCCTCTAGTCTACTACTACTCCTCTAGTCTATTACTACTCCTCTAGTCTACTACTACTCCTCTAGTCTATTACTACTCCTCTAGTCTACTACTACTCCTCTAGTCTACTACTACTCCTCTAGTCTACTACTACTCCTCTACTACTACTACTCCTCTAGTCTACTACTACTCCTCTAGTCTACTACTACTCCTCTAGTCTATTACTACTCCTCTAGTCTACTACTACTCCTCTAGTCTACTACTACTCCTCTAGTATACTACTACTCCTCTAGTCTACTACTACTCCTCTAGTCTACTACTACTCCTCTAGTCTACTACTACTCCTCTAGTATACTACTACTCCTCTAGTCTACTACTACTCCTCTAGTCTATTACTCCTCCAAACTACTACTACTCCTCTAGTCTACTACTACTCCTCTAGTCTACTACTACTCCTCTAGTCTACTACTACTCCTCTAGTCTACTACTACTCCTCTAGTCTACTACTACTCCTCTAGTCTACTACTCCTCTAGTCTACTACTACTCCTCTAGTCTACTACTACTCCTCTAGTCTACTACTACTCCTCTAGTCTACTACTCCTCTAGTCTACTACTACTCCTCTAGTCTACTACTACTCCTCTAGTCTACTACTACTCCTCTAGTCTACTACTCCTCTAGTCTACTACTCCTCTAGTCTACTACTACTCCTCTAGTCTACTACTACTCCTCTAGTCTACTACTCCTCTAGTCTACTACTACTCCTCTAGTCTACTACTACTCCTCTAGTCTACTACTACTCCTCTAGTCTATTACTACTCCTCTACTACTCCTCTAGTCTACTACTACTCCTCTTGTCTACTACTCCTCTAGTCTACTACTACTCCTCTTGTCTATTACTACTCCTCTAGTCTACTACTACTCCTCTACTACTACTACTCCTCTAGTCTACTACTACTCCTCTAGTCTATTACTACTCCTCTAGTCTACTACTACTCCTCTACTACTACTACTCCTCTAGTCTACTACTACTCCTCTAGTCTACTACTACTCCTCTAGTCTACTACTACTCCTCTAGTCTACTACTACTCCTCTAGTCTACTACTCCTCTAGTCTACTACTACTCCTCTAGTCTACTACTACTCCTCTAGTCTACTACTACTCCTCTAGACTACTACTACTCCTCTAGTCTATTACTACTCCTCTAGTCTACTACTACTCCTCTAGTCTACTACTACTCCTCTAGTCTACTACTCCTCTAGTCTACTACTACTCCTCTAGTCTACTACTACTCCTCTAGTCTACTACTCCTCTAGTCTACTACTACTCCTCTAGTCTACTACTACTCCTTTAGTCTACTACTACTCCTCTAGTCTATTACTACTCCTCTAGTCTACTACTCCTCTAGTCTACTACTCCTCTAGTCTACTACTACTCCTCTTGTCTACTACTCCTCTAGTCTACTACTACTCCTCTAGTCTACTACTACTCCTCTAGTCTACTACTACTCCTCTAGTCTATTACTACTCCTCTAGTCTACTACTACTCCTCTAGTCTACTACTACTCCTCTAGTCTACTACTACTCCTCTAGTCTACTACTACTCCACACCTCTAGTCTACTACTACTCCTCTAGTCTACTACTCCTCTAGTCTACTACTACTCCTCTAGTCTACTACTACTCCTCTAGTCTACTACTACTCCTCTACTACTACTACTCCTCTAGTCTACTACTACTCCTCTAGTCTACTACTACTCCTCTAGTCTATTACTACTCCTCTAGTCTACTACTACTCCTCTAGTCTACTACTCCTCTAGTCTACTACTACTCCTCTAGTCTACTACTACTCCTCTAGTCTACTACTACTCCTCTACTACTACTACTCCTCTAGTCTACTACTACTCCTCTAGTCTACTACTACTCCTCTAGTATACTACTACTCCTCTAGTCTACTACTACTCCTCTAGTCTACTACTACTCCTCTAGTGTACTACTACTCCTCTAGTCTACTACTCCTCTAGTCTATTACTACACCTCTAGTCTACTACTACTCCTCTAGTCTACTACTACTCCTCTAGTCTATTACTCCTCTAAACTACTACTACTCCTCTAGTCTACTACTACTCCTCTAGTCTACTACTACTCCTCTAGTCTACTACTACTCCTCTAGTCTACTACTCCTCTAGTCTATTACTACTCCTCTAGTCTACTACTACTCCTCTAGTCTACTACTACTCCTCTATTCTATTACTCCTCCAAACTACTACTACTCCTCTAGTCTACTACTACTCCTCTAGTCTACTACTACTCCTCTAGTATACTACTACTCCTCTAGTATACTACTACTCCTCTAGTCTACTACTACTCCTCTAGTCTACTACTACTCCTCTAGTCTACTACTACTCCTCTAGTCTATTACTACTCGTCTAGTCTACTACTACTCCTCTAGTCTACTACTCCTCTAGTCTATTACTACTCCTCTAGTCTACTACTACTCCTCTAGTCTACTACTACTCCTCTAGTCTACTACTACTCCTCTAGTCTACTACTCCTCTAGTCTACTACTACTCCTCTACTACTACTACTCCTCTAGTCTACTACTACTCCTCTAGTCTACTACTACTCCTCTAATCTACTACTACTCCTCTAGTCTACTACTACTCCTCTAGTCTACTACTACTCCTCTAGTCACCTACTACTCCTCTAGTCTACTACTCCTCTAGTCTACTACTACTCCTCTAGTCTACTACTACTCCTCTAGTCTACTACTACTCCTCTAGTCTACTACTACTCCTCTACTACTACTACTCCTCTACTACTACTCCTCTAGTCTACTACTACTCCTCTAGTCTATTACTACTCCTCTAGTCTACTACTACTCATCTAGTGTACTACTACTCCTCTAGTCTACTACTACTCCTCTAGTCTACTACTACTCCTCTAGTCTACTACTACTCCTCTAGTCTACTACTCCTCCTCTAGTCTACTACTACTACTCTAGTCTACTACTACTCCTCTAGTCTACTACTACTCCTCTAGTCTACTACTACTCCTCTAGTCTACTACTCCTCTAGTCTACTACTACTCCTCTAGTCTACTACTACTCCTCTAGTCTTCTACTACTCCTCTAGTCTACTACTCCTCTAGTCTATTACTCCTCTAGTCTATTACTCCTCTAGTCTACTACTCCTCTAGTCTACTACTACTCCTCTAGTCTACTACTACTCCTCTAGTCTACTACTACTCCTCTAGTTCACTACTACTCCTCTAGTCTACTACTACTCCTCTAGTCTACTACTCCTCTAGTCTACTACTACTCCTCTAGTCTACTACTACTCCTCTAGTCTACTACTACTCCTCTAGTCTACTACTACTCCTCTAGTCTACTACTACTCCTCTAGTCTACTACTCTACTCCTCTACTACTACTACTCCTCTAGTCTACTACTCCTCTAGTCTACTACTACTCCTCTAGTCTACTACTACTCCTCTAGTCTACTACTACTCCTCTAGTCTACTACTACTCCTCTAGTCTACTACTACTCCTCTAGTCTACTACTCCTCTAGTCTACTACTACTCCTCTAGTCTATTACTACTCCTCTAGTCTACTACTACTCCTCTAGTCTACTACTCCTCTAGTCTACTACTACTCCTCTAGTCTACTACTACTCCTCTAGTCTACTACTACTCCTCTACTACTACTACTCCTCTAGTCTACTACTACTACTCCTCTAGTCTACTACTACTCCTCTAGTCTACTACTACTCCTCTAGTCTACTACTACTCCTCTAGTCTATTACTACTCCTCTAGTCTACTACTACTCCTCTAGTCTACTACTACTCCTCTAGTCTACTACTCCTCTAGTCTACTACTACTCCTCTAGTCTACTACTACTCCTCTAGTCTACTACTAGTCCTCTAGTCTTCTCCTCCTCCTCCTCCTCCTCTAGTCTACACCTCATCCTCCCCCTCTAGTCTACTCCTCATCCTCCTCCTCTAGTCTCTTCCTTATTATCCTCCTCTAGTCTACTCCTCCTCCTCCTCTCATCTACTTCTCATCCTCCTCTAGTCTACTCCTCCTCCTCCTTCTCTAGTCTACTCCTCATCATCCTCCTCTAGTCTACTTCTCATCATCCCCCTCTAGTTTACTCCTCATCCTGCTCCTCTAGTCTAATTCTCATCCTCCTCCTCTAGTCTACTTCTCATCCTCCTCTAGTCTACTTCTCATCCTCCTCCTCTAGTCTACTTCTCATCCTCCTCCTCTAGTCTACTTCTCATCCTCCTCCTCTAGTCTACTTCTCATCCTCCTCCTCTTGTCTACTCCTCATCCTCCTCCTCTTGTCTACTTCTCATCCTCCTCCTCTAGTCTACTCCTCATCCTCCTCTCGTCTACTCCTCCTCCGCCTCTAGTCTACTCTTCCTCCTCCTCCTCTAGTCTACTCATCTTCCCCCTCCTCTAGTCTACTTCTCATCCTCCTCCTCTAGTCTACTCCTCCTCCTCCTCTAGTCTACTCCTCCTCTAGTCTACTCCTCATCCTCCTCCTCTAGTCGACTCGTCATCCTCCTCCTCTAGTCTACTTCTCATCCTCCTCCTCTAGTCTACTCATCCTCATCCTCTAGTCTGCTCCCCCTGTAGTCTACTCCTCATCATCCTCCTCTAGGCTCCTTCTCATCCTCCTCCTCTAGTCGACTCCTCTTCCTCCTCCTCTAGTCTACTCCTCATCCTCCTCCTCTAGTCTACTCCTCATCCTCCTCCTCTAGTCTACTCCTCATCCTCCTCCTCTAGTCTCCTCCTCATCTTCCACCTCTGGGCTACTCCTCATCCTCCTCCTCTAGTCTTCTCCTCTTCCTCCTCCTCTAGTCTACTCCTCATCCTCCACCTCTGGGCTACTCCTCATCCTCCTCCTCTAGTCTTCTCCTCTTCCTCCTCCTCTAGTCTACTCCTCCTCCCCCTCCTCTAGTCTACTCCTCTTCCTCCTCCTCTAGTCTACTCCTCTTCCTCCTCCTCCTCTTGTCTACTCCTCCTCCTCCTCTTCCTCTAGTCTACTCCTCCTCTTCCTCCTCTAGTCTACTCTTCCTCATCCTCTAGTCTATTCCTCATCCTCCTCCTCTAGTCTACTCCTCATCCTCCTCCTCTAATCTACTCTTCCTCCTCCTCTAGTCTACTCCTCATCCTCCTCCTCTAGTCTACTCCTCATACTCCTCCTCTAGTCTACTCCTCCTCCTCCTCCTCTAGTCTACTCCTCCTCCTCCTCCTCTAGTCTACTCCTCCTCCTCCTCTAGTCTACTCTTCCTCCTCCTCTAGTCTACTCCTCATCTTCCTCTAGGCTACTTCTCCTCATCTACCTCTAGTCTACTCCTCATCTTCCTCCTTTAGTCTTCTCCTCATCCTCCCCCTCTAGTCTACTCCTCCTCATCCTCCTCTAATCTACTTCTCATCCTCCTCCTCTAGTCTCCTCATCCTCCTCCTCTAGTCTCCTCCTCCTCCTCCTCTAGTCTTCTCCTCTTCCTCCTCCTCTAGTCTCCTCATCCTCCTCCTCTAGTATTCTCCTCTTCCTCCTCCTCTAGTCTACTTCTCATCCTCCTCCTCTAGTCTACTCCTCATCCTCCTCCTCTAGTCTCCTCCTCCTCCTCCTCCTCTAGTCTTCTCCTCTTCCTCCTCCTCTAGTCTACACCTCATCATCCTTCTCTAGGTTACTTCTCATCCTCCTCCTCTAGTCTACTTCTCTTCCTCCTCATCCTCCTCCTCTAGTCTACTCCTCTTCCTCCTCCTGTAGTGTCCTCCTCCTCCTCTAGTGTACTCCTCTTCCTCCTCCTCTAGTCTACTCCTCCTCCTCCTCCTCCTCCTCCTCCAGTCTACTTCTCATCCTCCTCCTCTAGTCTGCTCCTCCTCCTCCTTCAGTCTACTTCTCATCCTCCTCCTCTTGTCTACTCCTCATCATCCTCCTCTAGTCTACTTCTCATCCTCCTCCTCCAGTCTACTTCTCATCATCCTCCTCTAGTCTCCTCCTCCTCATCCTCCTCCTCTTGTCTACTCCTCATCCTCCTCCTCTAGTCTACTCCTCATCCTCCTCCTCTAATCTACTCTTCCTCCTCCTCTAGTCTACTCCTCATCCTCCTCCTCTAGTCTACTCTTCCTCCTCCTCTAGTCTACTCCTCATCCTCCTCCTCTAATCTACTCTTCCTCCTCCTCTTGTCTACTCCTCATCCTCCTCCTCTAGTCTACTCCTCATCCTCCTCCTCTAATCTACTCTTCCTCCTCCTCTTGTCTACTCCTCATCCTCCTCCTCTAGTCTACTCCTCATCCTCCTCCTCTAGTCTACTCTTCCTCCTCCTCTAGTCTACTCCTCATCCTCATCCTCTAGTCTACTCCTCCTCCTCCTCCTCCAGTCTACTTCTCATCATCCTCCTCTAGTCTCCTCCTCCTCCTCCTCCTCCTCTAGTCTGATGCTCCTCCTCCTCCTCTAGTCTACTCCTCATCCTCCTCTAGTCTACTCCTCATCCTCCTCCTCTTGTCTACTCCTCATCCTCCTCCTCTAGTCTACTCCTCATCCTCCTCCTCTAATCTACTCTTCCTCCTCCTCTAGTCTACTCCTCATCCTCCTCCTCTAGTCTACTCCTCATGCTCCTCCTGTAGTCTACTCCTCATACTCCTCCTCTAGTCTACTCCTCCTCCTCCTCCTCTAGTCTACTCCTCCTCCTCCTATAGTCTACTCTTCCTCCTCCTCTAGTCTACTCCTCATCTTCCTCTAGGCTACTCCTCATCTTCCTCCTTTAGTCTTCTCCTCATCCTCTCCCTCTAGTCTACTCCTCCTCATCCTCCTCTAATCTACTTCTCATCCTCCTCCTCTAGTCTCCTCCTCCTCCTCCTCTAGTCTTCTCCTCTTCCTCCTCCTCTAGTCTACTCCTCATCATCCTTCTCTAGGTTACTTCTCATCCTCCTCCTCTAGTCTACTTCTCTTCCTCCTCCTCTAGTCTACTTCTCATCCTCCTCCTCTAGTCTACTTCTCTTCCTCCTCATCCTCCTCTAGTCTACTCCTCTTCCTCCTCCTGTAGTCTCCTCCTCCTCCTCTAGTGTACTCCTCTTCCTCCTCCTCTAGTCTACTCCTCCTCCTCCTCCTCCTCCTCCAGTCTACTTCTCATCCTCCTCCTCTAGTCTACTCCTCCTCCTCCTTCAGTCTACTTCTCATCCTCCTCCTCTTGTCTACTCCTCATCATCCTCCTCTAGTCTACTCCTCCTCCTCCTTCAGTCTACTTCTCATCCTCCTCCTCCAGTCTACTCCTCATCCTTATCCTCTAGTCTACTCCTCCTCCTCCTCCTCCAGTCTACTTCTCATCATCCTCCTCTAGTCTCCTCCTCCTCCTCCTCCTCCTCTAGTCTCATCCTCCTCCTCCTCCTCTAGTCTACTTCTCATCCTCCTCCTCTAGTCTCATCCTCCTCCTCTAGTCTACTCCTCATCCTCCTCCTCTTGTCTACTCCTCATCCTCCTCCTCTAGTCTACTCCTCATCCTCCTCCTCTAATCTACTCTTCCTCCTCCTCTAGTCTACTCCTCATCCTCCTCCTCTAGTCTACTCCTCATGCTCCTCCTGTAGTCTACTCCTCATACTCCTCCTCTAGTCTACTCCTCCTCCTCCTCCTCTAGTCTACTCCTCCTCCTCCTATAGTCTACTCTTCCTCCTCCTCTAGTCTACTCCTCATCTTCCTCTAGGCTACTCCTCATCTTCCTCCTTTAGTCTTCTCCTCATCCTCTCCCTCTAGTCTACTCCTCCTCATCCTCCTCTAATCTACTTCTCATCCTCCTCCTCTAGTCTCCTCCTCCTCCTCCTCTAGTCTTCTCCTCTTCCTCCTCCTCTAGTCTACTCCTCATCATCCTTCTCTAGGTTACTTCTCATCCTCCTCCTCTAGTCTACTTCTCTTCCTCCTCCTCTAGTCTACTTCTCATCCTCCTCCTCTAGTCTACTTCTCTTCCTCCTCATCCTCCTCTAGTCTACTCCTCTTCCTCCTCCTGTAGTCTCCTCCTCCTCCTCTAGTGTACTCCTCTTCCTCCTCCTCTAGTCTACTCCTCCTCCTCCTCCTCCTCCTCCAGTCTACTTCTCATCCTCCTCCTCTAGTCTACTCCTCCTCCTCCTTCAGTCTACTTCTCATCCTCCTCCTCTTGTCTACTCCTCATCATCCTCCTCTAGTCTACTCCTCCTCCTCCTTCAGTCTACTTCTCATCCTCCTCCTCCAGTCTACTCCTCATCCTTATCCTCTAGTCTACTCCTCCTCCTCCTCCTCCAGTCTACTTCTCATCATCCTCCTCTAGTCTCCTCCTCCTCCTCCTCCTCCTCTAGTCTCATCCTCCTCCTCCTCCTCTAGTCTACTTCTCATCCTCCTCCTCTAGTCTCATCCTCCTCCTCTAGTCTACTTCTCATCCTCCTCCTCTTGTCCACTCCTCATCCTCCTCTAGTCTCTTCCTTATTATCCTCCTCTAGTCTCCTCCTCCTCCTCCTCCTCCTCTAGTCTCATCCTCCTCCTCCTCCTCTAGTCTACTCCTCATCATCCTCTAGTCTACTTCTCATCCTCCTCCTCTAGTCTCATCCTCCTCCTCTAGTCTACTTCTCATCCTCCTCCTCTAGTCTACTCCTCATCCTTATCCTCTAGTCTCTTCCTTATTATCCTCCTCTAGTCTACTCCTCCTCCTCCACACTAACATTCTGTAGGCCATCCAAACCGTGTTCTCCTCCTCTGCCTGACAGCACACTAACATTCTGTAGGCCATCCAAACCGTGTTCTCTGTACATGCCTGACAGCACACTAACATTCTGTAGGCCATCCAAACCGTGTTCTCTGTACATGCCTGACAGCACACTAACATTCTGTAGGCCATCCAAACCGTGTTCTCCTCCTCTGCCTGACAGCACACTAACATTCTGTAGGCCATCCAAACCGTGTTCTCCTCCTCTGCCTGACAGCACACTAACATTCTGTAGACCATCCAATGACATCTTCCTCACATCTTCCTCACAACCAAAGACATGATACCTGCTCTCACACATCAAATATACACACCTAAAGTAAGGGGTTATTCCTGCATGTATCTAAAGCTGGGCTTTAGAGTTTATTTCCTCAGTCACAGTGAAACCATTTGTGTGTGTGTGTGTGTGTGTGTGTGTGTGTGTGTGTGTGTGTGTGTGTGTGTGTGTGTGTGTGTGTGTGTGTGTGTGTGTGTGTGTGTGTGTGTGTGTGTGTGCATGCTTGTGTATGTGTACGCAAATATGTATTTAATCCGTGTGTATCTCCCCCGTTCAGGAAGCCGTTCCCTATCGGAGACAGAGTGACGTTCAGTGGGAAGGACTGTGTGTGTCAACAGTGTTCTCACACACTCGTCACCTCCAACGAAC
Source organism: Oncorhynchus mykiss (assembly GCF_057628025.1). Classification (NCBI taxonomy): domain Eukaryota; kingdom Metazoa; phylum Chordata; class Actinopteri; order Salmoniformes; family Salmonidae; genus Oncorhynchus; species Oncorhynchus mykiss. The sequence continues at coordinate 30,341,742 of NC_143035.1, read as the reverse complement.
CAATCAAGATCCATGGACCCAGCCGTAAGTCCCGCCCTCATGACCTCGAGACTTGGATCTGGAGGTCTTCACGGGTCCAAAATGGACCTGGAGTATTCCCTCCCGGACCCAATGTATGCATATATTTATTTTTTTAATATAGAAACCCGTTCTGATGGACCCGAGGACAACTAGACTGTCCCATGTAGACCTGGTCGGGTCCAGGCCCAGTCCTAGTGAGGGAAGCAGCAGAAAAGTCATTTTAAGCTACTTGGTTAACTGGAGCTGATAAAGCATGAGAGGAAGGAGAGAGATGCCATTCTAGCAAGTGGGGGAGGGGCTGTACTGTGAGCAACTGAGGAGTTGCTGGGGAGCAGGGAGGAGGAAGGGAGAGGAAGACAGATGGAAGACAGCAACCAACCAACCTGACTCACGCTATAGTAGAATAATAGCTGCAATAGCTAGGTTATTTATCGTCCACGATGATTATGTAGTACTTGTCTTGGACTGCATCAAACCGGAACGAGAAGCTAGTTAAGCTATAGCTAGCTACACGCACCACGCTCCACTCTCGTGAAAAGCAAGAGCAGGAGCATAAATTATACAATTGCTTTCTCTCTCTACTGCAGCAGTCGCATTCGGATCTGTGTTAAATTACACTTACCCGAGACCCGTGACAATCATATCAGACCTGACCTAGACCTGTGACATTAATTTGAATTCTGGATTCAGACCCGCTCAGGTCTCGGATCAGGTCTAGGGTATTCAGGTACTGGTGGATCTGTGAGGAACTCTACTTGGAACCAATCTAGAACTAACCTCTAGACCACACCCATTTCGTATGACCCAATCTAGAATCAACCCCTAAACCACACCCCTTTAGTGTGACAATCTAGAACTAACCCCGAGACTACACCCCTTTAGGGTGACCCAATCAAGAACCAACCCCTATTCCTCCACCACACCCCTTTAGGGTGTATCAATCATAAACCAACCCCTAGACCAGACCCATTTAGGGTGACACACTCTAGAACCAACCCCTAGACCACACCCCTTTAGGGGTCTGCAGGTATAGGGCTGATACACTGAGTTGACACACACATTGTTGGGTATAGATACATTAGCCCCTCAGGTTTGTCCCCCTCTCGCTTCTTTTCACTTATCCCCCTAATTCTCACCACTTTTCTTCACCTCTTTCCCCACCCCTCCTCCTCCCCCTCCACTCTCCCTCCTCTCTCTCCGTGTCTCCCCCCTCTCTCTCCCTCTCTCCCCACCTCCCTGTCCCCTTCTCTCCCCCCTCCCTCATCCTCTCCACCTCCCTCTCCCCATCGCCCTCCTCCCTCTCTCCAGACTGTTCAGGGTGTGGAGAGGATATAAAACAGGGACAGTCTCTGCTGGCATTGGAGAAACAGTGGCATGTCAGCTGCTTCAAGTGTCAAACCTGCAACATGGTCCTCACTGGGGAATACATCAGCAAGTCAGTACACACACACACACACACACACACACACACACACACACACACACACACACACACACACACACACACACGTACAGACATTCTTTATTTTTACTACTTTATACATTTTGGAATAATAGTGAAGACATCAAAACTATGAAATAACACATTTTAACCCTTTGTGTTTCAGGGACAACGTGCCATACTGTGAGTCTGACTACCACGCCCAGTTTGGGGTTAAGTGTGAGACGTGCAGCAGATACATCAGTGGACGGGTACTGGAGGTGAGCACTCATACACACTCCCCCTGGGGACCTATACTATCCTCTCCTCCTCTCACCTCTCCTCTCCATCAGTCTCTCTCTGGGTTATTAACAGCTTCTGCAACATGCCTGGCTTCATCTGCTGCCCTGCGTGTGCGTGTTTCGTGCGTCCGATTAATCGGCCGATTTTTATATATATTTGTAATTAATGACAATTACAACAATACAAAATGAACAATAAACACTTTTATTTTAACTTAATATATTACATAAATAAAATAAATTTAGCCTCAAATAAATAAGAAAACATGTTCAATTTGGTTTAAATAATGCAAAAACACAGTGTTGGAGAAGAAAGTAAAAGTGCAATATGTGCCATGTAAAAAAGCTAACGTTTAAGTTCCTTGCTCAGAACATGAGAACATATGAAAGCTGGTGGTGTCTTTTAACATGAGTTGTCAATATTACCAGTTATTCCCAGTTGCCACCTGAGACTGACAGAGGAAGCACTGATCTGTAGAGGAAATGAACATTACACTGATCTGTAGAGTAAATTAACATTACACTGATCTGTAGAGGAAATGAACATTACACTGATCTGTAGAGGAAATGAACATTACACTGATCTGTAGAGTAAATTAACATTACACTGATCTGTAGAGGAAATGAACATTACACTGATCTGTAGAGGAAATGAACATTACACTGATCTGTAGAGGAAATTAACTGATCTGTAGAGGAAATGAACTGACCTGTAGAGGAAATGAACATTACACTGATCTGTAGAGGAAATGAACATTACACTGATCTGTAGAGGAAATGAACATTACACTGATCTGTAGAGGAAATTAACATTACACTGATCTGTAGAGGAAATTAACATTACACTGATCTGTAGAGGAAATGAACTGATCTGTAGAGGAAATGAACATTACACTGATCTGTAGTGGAAATTAACATTACACTGATCTGTAGAGGAAATGAACTGATCTGTAGATGAAATTAACTTTATACTGTTCTGTAGAGGAAATGAACATTACACTGATCTGTAGAGGAAATTAACATTACACTGATCTGTAGAGGAAATTAACATTACACTGATCTGTAGAGGAAATTAACATTACACTGATCTGTAGAGGAAATTAACATTACACTGATCTGTAGAGGAAATTAACTGATCTGTAGAGGAAATGAACTGATCTGTAGAGGAAATGAACTTTATACTGTTCTGTAGAGGAAATGAACATTACACTGATCTGTAGAGGAAATGAACATTATACTGATCTGTAGAGGAAATGAACATTACACTGATCTGTAGAGGAAATTAACATTACACTGATCTGTACAGGAACCTCACATTACATGCAGCTTAGGCAATCTCTCGCTATCTCTCACACACACATACACACTCATTATTTCAAATACACGCTCTACATCTCATCTCTCTCTTTCTCCCTCCCTCCATCTCTCTCTCTGACACCTCCTCACCTGCCTCACCCTCTCTTTATAATGTGTTTAGGTGACCCAGAGGGATTGTTGTGCTAATTACTGTAGGAAGGCAGAGCTCATGCTATGTCCCAAATGGCACCCTTTTCCCAACATAGTGTCGTACTTTTGACTAGAGCCCTATGGGTCCTAGTTCACTACCTAGGAATAGGGTGCCATTTGGGAGGAATCCTCATAGTAGGAGCTGTTGAAAAGAGGGTCGTTATGAGAACCATCATTATTATCCCACTAATAAGCAATCATTAAATAGGAGACCACTGGTAATTGACGATTAGGATGATTAGCTATCATTAAGTAGGAGGCCACTGGTAACTGACGATTAGGATGATAAGCTATCATTAAGTAGGAGACCACTGGTAACTGACGATTAGGATGATTAGCTATCATTAAGTAGGAGACCACTGGTAACTGACGATTAGGATGATTAGCTATCATTAAGTAGGAGACCACTTGTAACTGACGATTAGGATGATTAGCTATCATTAAGTAGGAGTCCACTGGTAACTGACGATTAGGATGATTAGCTATCATTAAGTAGGAGACCACTGGTAATTGACGATTAGGATGATAAGCTATCATTAAATAGGAGACCACTGGTAACTGACGATTAGGATGATTAGCTATTATTAAATAGGAGACCACTTGTAACTGACGATTAGGATGATTAGCTATCATTAAGTAGGAGACCACTGGTGGCCACTGTTAACTGACGAGTAGGATGATAAGCTACCTTTAAGTAGGAGACCACTCGTAACTGACGATTAGGATGATTAGCTATCATTAAGTAGGAGACCACTGGTAACTGACGATTAGGATGATTAGCTATCATTAAATAGGAGACCACTTGTAACTGACGATTAGGATGATTAGCTATCATTAAGTAGGAGACCACTGGTAACTGACGATTAGGATGATTAGCTATCATTAAGTAGGAGCCCACTGGTGACCACTGTTAACTGACAATTAGGATGATTAGCTATCATTAAGTAGGAGACCACTGGTGACCACTGTTAACTGACAATTAGGATGATAAGCTACCATTAAGTAGGAGACCACTGTTAACTGACAATTAGGATGATAAGCTACCATTAAGTAGGAGACCACTGGTGACCACTGTTAAATGACGATTAGGACGATTAACTATCTGCAAAGGAGACAGGACGACTGTACCCTATTGAGGGGAGGATGGATGGGGCCATGTATCACAAGATCTTGGCCAACAACCTCCTTCCCTCAGTAAGAGCATTGAAGATGGGTCGTGGCTGGGTCTTCCAGCATGACAACGAACCGAAACACACAGCCAGGGCAACTAAGGAGTGGCTCCGTAAGAAACATCTCAAGGTCCTGGAGTGGCCTAGCCAGTCTCCAGACCTGAACCCAATAGAGCATCTTTGGAGGGAGCTGAAAGTCCGTATTGCCCAGCGACAGCCCCGAAACCTGAAGCATCTGGAGAAGGTCTGTATGGAGGAGTGGGCCAAAATCCCTGCTGCAGTGTGTGCAAGACTGGTCAAGAACTACAGGAAACATATGATCTCTGTAATTGCAAACAAAGGTTTCTATACCAAATATTAAGTTATGCTTTTCTGATGTATCAAATACTTATGTCATGCAATAAAATGCAAGTTAATTACTTAAAAATCATACAATTTGATTTTCTGGATTTTTGTTTTAGATTCCGTCTCTCACAGTTGAAGTGTACCTATGATAAAAATTACAGACCTCTACATGCTTTGTAAGTAGGAAAACCTGCAAAATCGGCAGTGTATCAAATACTTGTTCTCCCCACTGTATATATACGGTGTTGTAAGTTAAAGTTTAAGTTTAAGTGCACAAGGGAAAATAAATAAGCATAAATATGGGTTGTATTTACAATGGTGTTTGTTCTTCACTGGTTGCCCTTTTCTCGTGGCAACAGGTCACAAATCTTGCAGCTGTGATGGCACACTGTGGAATTTCACCCAGTAGATATGAGAGTTTATCAAAATTGGGTTTGTTTTTAAATTCTTTGTTGATCTGTGTAATCTGAGGGAAATATGTCTCTCTAATATGGTCATACATTGGGCAGGAGGTTAGGAAGTGCAGCTCAGTTTCCACCTCATTTTGTGGGCAGTGTGCACATAGCCTGTCTTCTCTTGAGAGCCATGTCTGCCTACGGCGGCCTTTCTCAATAGTAAGGCTATGCTCACTGAGTCTGTACATAGTCAAAGCTTTCCTTAAGTTTGGTTCATTCACAGTGGTCTGGTATTCCACCGCTGTGTACTCTCTGTTTAGGGCCAAATAGCTTTCTAGTTTGCTCTGTTTTTTTTGTTAATTCTTTCCAATGTGTCAAGTAATTATATTTTTGTTTTCTGATGATTTAGTTGGGTCTAATTGTGCTGCTGTCCTGGGGCTGTGGGGTGTGTTTGTGTTTGTGAACAGAGCCCCAGGACCAGCTTGCTTAGGGGACTCTTCTCCAGGTTCATTTTGGCGTTTCACCCAATACATGTATTTTATATTTTCAAATTCTTTGTACTGAATGATAATTTTGGGAAAGAAGGATTATCTTAGATCTGAGTATTTGTCACAGTGTATTAGGAAATGCATCCATGTCTCTACCTCTTCCCGGGGTCAGAGTGAGAACAGCCTGTCCTCTCTGGGCAGCCAGGTTTGTCTGTGATGACCAGGTCTCTATTACCAGACTGTGCTCACTGAGTCTGTACCTAGTCAATGTTTTCCTCAGTTTTCTATCAGTCACAGTGGTCAGATAGTCTGCCACCAAGTACTGTCTGTTTAGAGCCAAATCACATTAACGTTTACTTCGATTTTTGTGGTGTCTTTCCAATAGGTGATATATTTTGTTTTGTTGTGTGATGATTTGGTTGGGCCAGATTTTCTCAGGCTCTATGGGGTTGGTTTAGGTTAGTGAACTGAGCCTCAGAACCAGCTGGCTGAGGGGACTCTTCTCTTGTTTCATCTCTTGACATTGTAGGGCTGTGTGATGAAATGTTTTGAAGTCACTTGTTTTTAGATGGTTGTAAGATGTGATGTCTCTTTTTTCTATTCGAATGAGCAGGGGGTGTTGACCCAGTTCTGATCTACATGCGTTATTTTGAGGTTTTCTTTGCTCTTGCAATACAGTCTGGCAAAACTCTGCATGCAGTATTTCAATTGGATGTTTGTCCCATTTGGTGAATTCATTATTAGAGAGTTGACCCTATACTTCACTGCCATATAGAGCAATTGGTTCTATTACTGATTGGAACATTTTGAGCCAAATTCTGGATTGGAATTTAGATTATAATGTTCCTTTTAATGGCATAGAATGCTCTTCTTGCTTTGTCTCTCAGCTTGTTCACAGCCATGTGAAAGCTACCTGTGTTCTTGATATTTAATCCTAGATACGTGTTGTTTTGGGTGTGTTCTAATACAACTGGATATAATTGTATTGGGTTTTTTTTCAGGTTAACTGTCAGAGCCCAGGTCTGACAGAACCTGTGATTAACCGTTAAAGGCAGATTAACCTGTGCAGATGATCTAGGTGCTGCCCTCCTTAGTGGGAGACAGCAGCTCCAGGTCATCTGCGTACAGCAGACACTTGATTTCAGTGTTGTGTAGGGTGAGACCAGGTGCTGCAGATTATTCTAATGTGTTTGTCAATTCATTAATGTAGATGTTCAACAGTGTTGGACTTATTGGGCAGCCCTGTTTCACTCCCCGTCCCTGAGAGAAGAAGTCTGTTTGCTTGTTGCCAATTTTAACTGCACATTTGTTTTTAGTGTACATTGATTTAATAACATCATATGTTTTCCTTCCAATGCCACTTTCTATTAGTCTATAAAAATACCTTTGTGCCAAATTTAATCAAATGCTTTCTTGAAGTCTACAAATCACGAGTTGTGCCTTTGATGTGGACACCAAGGAACTTGAAGCTCTCAATCTGCTCCACTTCAGCCCCGTCAATGAGAATGGGGGTGTGCTCGGTCCTCCTTTTCCTGTAGTCCACAATCATCTCCTTTGTCTTGATCACGTTGAGGGAGAAGTTGTTGTCATTGTTGTTGGTGATCAGGCCTACCACTGTTGTGTCATCTGCAAACTTGATGATGGTGTTGGAGTCGCACCTGGCCATGCTGTCATGAGTGTACAGGAAGGGACTGAGGACACATCCCTGAGGGTCCCCTGTATTGAGGATCAGCGTGGCGGATGTGTTGTTACCTACAGTACTGCTGCCAAGGGATGAGGTGTACAGTTGAAGTCGGAAGTTTACATACACCTTAGCCAAATACATTTCAACTCAGTTTTTCACAATTCTTGACATTGAATCCAAGTAAAAATTCACTGTCTTAGCTCAGTTAGGATCACCACTTTACTTGAAGAATGTGAAATGTCAGCAAAGCACACCCACAACATGATGCAGCCACCCCCGCGCTTGCAAGCCTTCCCCTTTTTCCTCCAAACGCAACGATGGTCATTATGGCCAAACAGTACGATCTTTGTCCCCATGTGCAGTTGAAAACTTTATGGCGGTTTTGGAGCAGTGGCTTTTTCCTTGCTGAGCAGCCTTTCAAGTTATGTCGATATAGGACTCATTTTACTGTGGATATAGATACTTTTGTACCTGTTTCCTCCAGCATCTTCACAAGGTCCTTTGCTGCTGTTCTGGGATTGATTTGCACTTTTTGCACCAAAGTACGTTCATCTCTAGGAGACAGAACACGTCTCCTTCCTGAGCGGTATGACGGCTGCGTGGTCCCATGATGTTTATACTTGGTACCTTCAGGCGTTTGGACATTGCTCCCAAGGATGAACCAGACTTTTGGAGGTCTACAATTTATTTTCTGAAGTCTTGGCTGATTTCTTTATTTTTCCCATGATATCAAGCAAAGAGGCACTGAGTTTGAAGTTAGGCCTTGAAATACATCCACAGGTACACCTCCAATAGGCTAATTGACATAATTTGAGCCAATCAGAAGCTTCTAAAGCCATGACATAATTTTCTGGAATTTTCCAAGCTGTTTAAAGGTCATCTTAGCTGTTTAAAGGTCACAGTCAATTTAGTGTATGCAAACTTCTGATCCACTGGATTTGTGAAACAGTGAAATAATCTGTCTGTAAACAATTGTTGGAAAAATTACTTGTCATGCACAAAGTAGATGTCCTAACCGACCAGCCAAAACTATAGTTTGTTAACAAGAAATTTGTGGAGTGGTTGAAAAACGAGTTTTAATGACTCCAACCTAAGTGAATATAAACTTCCGACTTCAACTGTACTTACCAAAAGAGGCCCCTCTTAGTCTGACATTGACTATGTACAGACCCAGTGTTCAACAGGGCTTCAGGAGCTGTACTCCAGGATTGTTGCTTCCTGGTAGGTGTTTGTCTCCATGACTGTTAATAGTGTCTAGTTATTCTGCTGTTCTAGCATTCAGGTCTCCACAGACCAGTATGTTGCCTTGGGCCTGAACGTGACTAGTCTCCCCCTCCAGACTGGAGAAACTCTCTTCATTGAAATAGGGTGACTCTGACGGGGGAATGTATGTGGCACAGAGGAAGACGTTTTTATCTGTCAAGATAGCCTCCTTGTTGTTTTTTAACCAGATTAAGAATGGTCCTGTTTTGATCAATTTGATTGAATGAGTTAGTTCAGATTTATACCATATTAGCATTCCCACTGAGTCTTTTCCCTGTCTGATTCCTTTTAATTTGGTGGATGGTATGATTATCTCCCTATAACCTAGTGGACAGCCAGTGGAAACATCACCTCTGCACCATGTTTCCTGTAGTACTACAATATCAACATCATCCATTTATTTCAGGAAGTCTGGGTTTCTGCTCTTTAGCCCAAAAGCAGGGGACTTCAATCGTTGTAAATTCCAACATGCAATGTAAAAAAAAAAATCTTTACTTGTATTATGCAAATGTGATTTGTTTATCATTGAAGATAGAATTTGTGTCATGCCACTTGGGTGGATGTAGTGTGAGGAGGGTGGAGTTCTTGTGCTCATCTTACTGTGACTCCCGGCCTATCACATTTGAGCATAGTAGACTCAGCATGTGTTTAATGTCACTTAAACAGGCTGGGGCTGTCAGGCTGGGGCTCCTCCAGCTGTGGGTGTGCGGTGGGGGGCAGGGGGACACTGGTGGTGTCCTCTGCTCTCTCCTTAATGGTCTGAAAGTATTTTTCAAACAGCCTAATGTTACCTTGCACCATGACAGTCCCAGTCTTGTGGAGGTTGATTTGTTATCATGGTGCTGTCAGGGTCGTCTGTCTCTTTGACTTTCAGCTTCCACCCAATACAGATTCCCTCTTTCTTTATGGATGGGTAGTGAGAGCAGACTGCTGAGTGCCATGCATTTGGTTGGTCAGTGAGGAAGATGAGATTACTCACGTCACCGTTTTTGTAGAGGTCTACGAAAAGGGTTTCTGGCCTCCCCTTTAGTAGTTTCTGTTTAAAAGCTTTCCTCGTTGTGTCATTTTTGGCCTCTTGACGGTAGAGAATGGACTCAGAAAATGTGTTTAATGTTAAAGTCCGTGCTCCTTTTTGATTTACTCACTCAGTTTGGTCGTTTAATGTAGTTGTATTAACTTCCCTTGCTAAATTTTTCTGGCTAGCTTGTTAGCCTGCTAGCTAGGTTTTCGTTGTGTAGCTAGCTAGCTAGGTTTTTGTTGTGTAGCTAGCTAGCTAGGTTTTTGTTGTGTAGCTAGCTATCTAGCGAGAGTCAAAACGTCTTATTGAGTTGTAGTTGTTGTTCATCACTTGTCTTGAATTATTTTTAGATTTGAGTGTTTATCTCATCTTATAAACAAAAATAATAGAGAAATGAATCTCTCTCTGTGTCTCTTTGTCTCTGTCTCTCTCTGTGTGTGTCTCTCTCTCTTTCTCTCTCTTTCCAGGCAGGGGGGAAGCACTACCACCCTACCTGTGCCCGCTGTGCCCGATGTCACATGATGTTCACAGAGGGAGAAGAAATGTACCTGCATGGTAAAACACACACACACACACACACACACACACACACACACAGCATCACTGACTTATAAACATCACAAGGACTCTCATCTCTCCCTCTCGTCTCTCCCTCTCTCTCTGTCTCTCTGTCTCTCTCTCTGTCTCTCTCTCTCTGTCTCTCTCTCTCTGTCGCTCTCTCTGTCAGGTGGTGAAGTGTGGCATCCTTTGTGTAAGCAGGCGGCCAGAGCAGAGAGAAGACTCAGGGTGAGACAACCACAGATATCACTCTACTCTACAGAACTCAGATATCACTCTACAGAACACAGATATCACTCTACTCTACAGAACTCAGATATCACTCTACAGATCACAGATATCACTCTACTCTACAGAACACAGATATCACTCTACTCTACAGAACTCAGATATCAATAGATTTTTTTACCCTCATTGCTCTTTCTTTTCTTTCTTTTCACAGCACAGACGTCTGTCCGAGACATCCATCTCTCCACCGGGTTCGTCTATTGGCTCTCCCAGCCGCGTCATCTGCGTAAGTAACCAATCACAAGTCAATCTTCCTCTAGCTCCACACAACCTTCAGGGCCCACTAGCTATGAAAATACAAACCATTTTCTCCTGAAGTGTGCACTCGTTCACAATTTTTCACAATTTCTCGCTATCTCAAAGCATTTGATTGGTGTAGGCATGGGCTAGTGGGAATATCAACCACATGTCATTTCCTATCAAATCAAATTAATGATTGTTCATATAGGCTGAATACAACAGCTGTACTCTTTACGTGAAATGCTTACTTACGAGCCTTTCCCAATGTTGCAGAGTTACAAAATTATAATAAAAAGAAAAATGGTAACGCAAGAGGAATAAAACACACAAGAATGGAGCTATGTACAGGAAGTACCAGATCAATGTGGAGCTATATACAGGAAGTACCAGTACCAGATCAATGTGGAGCTGTATACAGGGAGTACCAGATCAATGTGGAGCTATATACAGGGAGTACCAGTACCAGATCAATGTGGAGCTATATACAGGGAGTACCAGATCAATGTGGAGCTATATACAGGGAGTACCAGTACCAGATCAATGTAGAGCTAAATACAGGAAGTACACATACCAGATCAATGTAGAGCTATATACAGGAAGTACCAGATCAATGTGGAGCTATATACAGGGAGTACCAGTACCAGATCAATGTAGAGCTAAATACAGGAAGTACACGTACCAGATCAATGTAGAGCTATGTACAGGGAGTACCAGATCAATGTGGAGCTATATACAGGGAGTACCAGTACCAGATCAATGTAGAGCTAAATACAGGAAGTACCAGATCAATGTAGAGCTGTATACAGGGAGTACCAGATCAATGTAGAGCTATATACAGGAAGTACCAGATCAATGTGGAGCTATATACAGGGAGTACCAGATCAATGTAGAGCTATATACAGGAAGTACCAGATCAATGTGGAGCTATGTACAGGAAGTATCAGATCAATGTGGAGCTATATACAGGGAGTACCAGATCAATGTAGAGCTATATACAGGAAGTACCAGATCAATGTAGAGCTATGTACAGGAAGTACCAGATCAATGTGGAGCTATGTACAGGGAGTACCAGATCAATGTAGAGCTATATACAGGAAGTACCAGATCAATGTAGAGCTATGTACAGGAAGTACCAGATCAATGTGGAGCTATGTACAGGGAGTACCAGATCAATGTAGAGCTATGTACAGGAAGTACCAGATCAATGTGGAGCTATGTACAGGGAGTACCAGATCAATGTAGAGCTATATACAGGAAGTACCAGTACCAGATCAATGTGGCGCTATATACAGGAAGTACCAGTACCAGATCAATGTGGAGCTATATACAGGGAGTACCAGATCAATGTGGAGCTATATACAGGGAGTACCAGTACCAGATCAATGTGGAGCTATATACTGGAAGTACCAGATCAATGTGGAGCTATATACAGGAAGTACCAGTACCAGATCAATGTAGAGCTATATATAGGAAGTACCAGTACCAGATTAATGTAGAGATATATACAGGAAGTACCAATACCAGATCAATGTAGAGCTATATACAGGAAGTACTAGATCAATATGGAGCTATATACAGGAAGTACCAGTACCAGATCAATGTGGAGCTATATACTGGAAGTACCAGATCAATGTGGAGCTATATACAGGAAGTACCAGATCAATATGGAGCTACAGTGCCTTGCGAAAGTATTCGGCCCCCTTGAACTTTGCGACCTTTTGCCACATTTCAGGCTTCAAACATAAAGATAAAACTGTATTTTTTTGTGAAGAATCAACAACAAGTGGTACACAATCATGAAGTGGAACGACATTTATTGGATATTTCAAACTTTTTTAACAAATCAAAAACTGAAAAATTGGGCGTGCAAAATTATTCAGCCCCCTTAAGTTAATACTTTGTAGCGCCACCTTTTGCTGTGATTACAGCTGTAAGTCGCTTGGGGTATGTCTCTATCAGTTTTGCACATCGAGAGACTGACATTTTTTCCTATTCCTCCTTGCAAAACAGCTCGAGCTCAGTGAGGTTGGATGGAGAGCATTTGTGAACAGCAGTTTTCAGTTCTTTCCACAGATTCTCGATTGGATTCAGGTCTGGACTTTGACTTGGCCATTCTAACACCTGGATATGTTTATTTTTGAACCATTCCATTGTAGATTTTGCTTAATGTTTTGGATCATTGTCTTGTTGGAAGACAAATCTCCGTCCCAGTCTCAGGTCTTTTGCAGACTCCATCAGGTTTTCTTCCAGAATGGTCCAATTTTAACCATCTTCCCTGTCCCTGCTGAAGAAAAGCAGGCCCAAACCATGATGCTGCCACCACCATGTTTGACAGTGGGGATGGTGTGTTCAGCTGTGTTGCTTTTACGCCAAACATAACGTTTTGCATTGTTGCCAAAAAGTTCAATTTTGGTTTCATCTGACCAGAGCACCTTCTTCCACATGTTTGGTGTGTCTCCCAGGTGGCTTGTGGCAAACTTTAAACGACACTTTTTATGGATATCTTTAAGAAATGGCTTTCTTCTTGCCACTCTTCCATAAAGGCCAGATTTGTGGGCCAGATTTGTGCAATATACAACTGATTGTTGTCCTATGGACAGAGTCTCCCACCTCAACTGTAGATCTCTGCAGTTCATCCAGAGTGATCATGGGCCTCTTGGCTGCATCTCTGATCAGTCTTCTCCTTGTATGAGCTGACAGTTTAGAGGGACGGCCAGGTCTTGGTAGATTTACAGTGGTCTGATACTCCTTCCATTTCAATATTATCGCTTGCACAGTGCTCCTTGGGATGTTTAAAGCTTGGGAAATCTTTTTGTATCCAAATCCGGCTTTAAACTTCTTCACAACAGTATCTCGGACCTGCCTGGTGTGTTCCTTGTTCTGCATGATGCTCTCTGCACTTTTAACGGACCTCTGAGACTATCACAGTGCAGGTGCATTTATACGGAGACTATGTACATGAAGGCAGGGTAAAGTGACTAGACATCAGGATAGATAATAATAAGAGTAAAATAAAAGTGTTTGTTGTTTGTGGGGTTTTTCTGCAAAAGTGTCTGTCACGACTTCCACCGAGGTTGTTCACTCTCCTTGTTCGGGCGGCGTTCGGTGCCCGAACAAGGGCGTATTTGTTTTATAACAGGATTTTTGTTCCGTTCTCGGATGGAGTAAATACAGTGGTTTTGCTCTTACCTGTGCCCTGCGCCTGACTCCTTCGCTATCCTCTAGATAGACTCTGACAGTTTGACACGTGTTCTGCTCAGTAAATACAGTGGTTTTTACTCTTACCTGTGTCCTGCGCCTGACTCCTTCGCTATCCTCTAGATAGACTCTGACAGTGTGGAAATGTAACCTTTATTTAACCAGGCGAGTCAGTTAAGAACAAATTCTTATTTACAATGACGGCCTACCGGGGAACAGTGGGTTAACTGCCATGTTCATTGGCAGAACAACAGATAGGGTCAGTGCAGATAGACCGGGTAACCATTCATTCATTATTTTGCAGTCTTATGATGTCTCGGAGCCTGTTGGTCTGATAGCCGATGCTCTGGTACCATTTGCAGGATGGTAGCACAGTGAACAGTCTATGACTTGGGAGTATTTCTCAATGTTTCAGGTCTTCCTCTGTCTCTCCCTGGTATAGAGGTCCTGGATGGCAGGGAGCTCGGCCCCAGTGATGTACTGGGCAGTCCGCACCATCCTCTTTAGTGTTTGCTGTTGAGGGCGGTGCATTTACTATATCAACCTGTGATGCAGCCATTCAAAATGCTCTCGATGGTGCATCTGTAGAACCTGTAAAACTTTTCAGCCTCCAGAGGGGGAATAGGCGCTGTCGTGGGCTGTTCACAACAGTGCAGGTGTGAATGGACCATGTTAAATCAGTGAAGAGAAGTGAACAGGAGCACATTTTGGGAGGAAGGAGAGATAGTTGTGACATAGTAACTGTCGCCCTGCCCAGTACAGATAGGAGACACCTGTTCATTCTCCACTCACCCCTGACCCCTGACCCGTGACCTCACCTTACACTGCTGGCTAGGTCCTCTTGTTATGTCTGTCAGTCATATTCGGACACAACCTGTGTGTGTGTGTGTGTGTGTGTGTGTGTGTGTGTGTGTGTGTGTGTGTGTGTGTGTGTGTGTGTGTGTGTGTGTGTGTGTGTGTGTGTGTGTGTGTGTGTGTGTGTGTGTGTGTGTGGTGTGTGTGTGGTGTGTGTGTGTGTGTGTGTATGGTGTGTGTGTGCTCTGTCTGGACTACTAGTCTTTGCTGAGCTGTACTGTATAGGTCACTACTGCTGTTGGAAACATTAGCTTACACATTCATCCGCGTAAACACATGTAGAGACACACACACATCCATGCATGAGCAGGTGTGTGTGTGTGTTTTCTGAGCTCTGGCCTCATAATCAATGACCTGCTCAGGGTGATGGATGAGGGGAAAACACAGAGTTAGCTCTCTCGCTCTCTCGCTCTCTCTCTCTCTCTCTCTCTCTCTCTCTCTCTCTCTCTCTCTCTCTCTCTCTCTCTCTCTCTCTCTCTCTCTCTCTCTCTCTCTCTCTCTCTCTCTCTCTCTCTCTCTCTCTCTCTCTCTCTCTCTCTCTCTCTCTCTCTCCATTGCTTTGTGGAGCTGAAGGTCATGTCAGGGAGTGGCCAGCTCCTACAGTATATATTCAGCAGTCAGTCACATGTGAACTGTATGTGTTGTGTCAGTATATGGCTGTCAGCATGCTTTACAGTCTGCAGCACACAATCCATGTCTTTGGTTTTGCATGCGTAAATGTTGTTTGTGTGTGTGTGTGTGTGGTTGTTTCTGTGTGTGTGTGTGTGCATGCGTGTGTCTGTGTCCTGTCGTGTCCCACCCCAGGCCAGGGTGGAGAATGAGATACTAGACTATAAGGACTTGGCTGCACTGCCTAAGGTCAAGGCCATATACGAGGTCCAGCCACCTGACCTCATATCATCCTACCAGTCCCAGCATCATCCTACCATATCATCCTACCAGCCCTACCCCAGATACTCCTCAGATGACATAGAGACCTTCAGCTATGGAGAGGTACTAAGTTCTATGGAGCTTTCAGGAAATACACCTATGTTATTTTCTTTTACGTCTTCTCTAAATTCACTGACAGTTGATAAACAAGATAAATAAATATGTTTCTAATATTGATGAACTGAATCTATTTCCTGAGTTGAGATAATAGTCCATTATGCTTCAGACAATCATTTCTGCTTTCTTTCTCATGTATTTGTTTTACAGTCACCTGGGACTCTCTGTTCTCAGGTTAGTAACCTTGTTGTTTTACAGTCACCTGGGACTCTGTTCTCAGGTTAGTAACCTTGTTGTTTTACAGTCACCTGGGACTCTGTTCTCAGGTTAGTAACCTTGTTGTTTTACAGTCACCTGGGACTCTGTTCTCAGGTTAGTAACCTTGTTGTTTTACAGTCACCTGGGACTCTGTTCTCAGGTTAGTAACCTTGTTGTTTTACAGTCACCTGGGACTCTGTTCTCAGGTTAGTAACCTTGTTGTTTTACAGTCACCTGGGACTCTGTTCTCAGGTTAGTAACCTTGTTGTTTTACAGTCACCTGGGACTCTGTTCTCAGGTTAGTAACCTTGTTGTTTTACAGTCACCTGGGACTCTGTTCTCAGGTTAGTAACCTTGTTGTTTTACAGTCACCTGGGACTCTGTTCTCAGGTTAGTAACCTTGTTGTTTTACAGTCACCTGGGACTCTGTTCTCAGGTTAGTAACCTTGTTGTTTTACAGTCACCTGGGACTCTGTTCTCAGGTTAGTAACCTTGTTGTTTTACAGTCACCTGGGACTCTGTTCTCAGGTTAGTAACCTTGTTGTTTTACAGTCACCTGGGACTCTGTTCTCAGGTTAGTAACCTTGTTGTTTTACAGTCACCTGGGACTCTGTTCTCAGGTTAGTAACCTTGTTGTTTTACAGTCACCTGGGACTCTGTTCTCAGGTTAGTAACCTTGTTGTTTTACAGTCACCTGGGACTCTGTTCTCAGGTTAGTAACCTTGTTGTTTTACAGTCACCTGGGACTCTGTTCTCAGGTTAGTAACCTTGTTGTTTTACAGTCACCTGGGACTCTGTTCTCAGGTTAGTAACCTTGTTGTTTTACAGTCACCTGGGACTCTGTTCTCAGGTTAGTAACCTTGTTGTTTTACAGTCACCTGGGACTCTGTTCTCAGGTTAGTAACCTTGTTGTTTTACAGTCACCTGGGACTCTGTTCTCAGGTTAGTAACCTTGTTGTTTTACAGTCACCTGGGACTCTGTTCTCAGGTTAGTAACCTTGTTGTTTTACAGTCACCTGGGACTCTGTTCTCAGGTTAGTAACCTTGTTGTTTTACAGTCACCTGGGACTCTGTTCTCAGGTTAGTAACCTTGTTGTTTTACAGTCACCTGGGACTCTGTTCTCAGGTTAGTAACCTTGTTGTTTTACAGTCACCTGGGACTCTGTTCTCAGGTTAGTAACCTTGTTGTTTTACAGTCACCTGGGACTCTGTTCTCAGGTTAGTAACCTTGTTGTTTTACAGTCACCTGGGACTCTGTTCTCAGGTTAGTAACCTTGTTGTTTTACAGTCACCTGGGACTCTGTTCTCAGGTTAGTAACCTTGTTGTTTTACAGTCACCTGGGACTCTGTTCTCAGGTTAGTAACCTTGTTGTTTTACAGTCACCTGGGACTCTGTTCTCAGGTTAGTAACCTTGTTGTTTTACAGTCACCTGGGACTCTGTTCTCAGGTTAGTAACCTTGTTGTTTTACAGTCACCTGGGACTCTGTTCTCAGGTTAGTAACCTTGTTGTTTTACAGTCACCTGGGACTCTGTTCTCAGGTTAGTAACCTTGTTGTTTTACAGTCACCTGGGACTCTGTTCTCAGGTTAGTAACCTTGTTGTTTTACAGTCACCTGGGACTCTGTTCTCAGGTTAGTAACCTTGTTGTTTTACAGTCACCTGGGACTCTGTTCTCAGGTTAGTAACCTTGTTGTTTTACAGTCACCTGGGACTCTGTTCTCAGGTTAGTAACCTTGTTGTTTTACAGTCACCTGGGACTCTGTTCTCAGGTTAGTAACCTTGTTGTTTTACAGTCACCTGGGACTCTGTTCTCAGGTTAGTAACCTTGTTGTTTTACAGTCACCTGGGACTCTGTTCTCAGGTTAGTAACCTTGTTGTTTTACAGTCACCTGGGACTCTGTTCTCAGGTTAGTAACCTTGTTGTTTTACAGTCACCTGGGACTCTGTTCTCAGGTTAGTAACCTTGTTGTTTTACAGTCACCTGGGACTCTGTTCTCAGGTTAGTAACCTTGTTGTTTTACAGTCACCTGGGACTCTGTTCTCAGGTTAGTAACCTTGTTGTTTTACAGTCACCTGGGACTCTGTTCTCAGGTTAGTAACCTTGTTGTTTTACAGTCACCTGGGACTCTGTTCTCAGGTTAGTAACCTTGTTGTTTTACAGTCACCTGGGACTCTGTTCTCAGGTTAGTAACCTTGTTGTTTTACAGTCACCTGGGACTCTGTTCTCAGGTTAGTAACCTTGTTGTTTTACAGTCACCTGGGACTCTGTTCTCAGGTTAGTAACCTTGTTGTTTTACAGTCACCTGGGACTCTGTTCTCAGGTTAGTAACCTTGTTGTTTTACAGTCACCTGGGACTCTGTTCTCAGGTTAGTAACCTTGTTGTTTTACAGTCACCTGGGACTCTGTTCTCAGGTTAGTAACCTTGTTGTTTTACAGTCACCTGGGACTCTGTTCTCAGGTTAGTAACCTTGTTGTTTTACAGTCACCTGGGACTCTGTTCTCAGGTTAGTAACCTTGTTGTTCTGCAGTCACCTGGGACTCTCTGTTCTCAGGTTAGTAACCTTGTTGTTTTACAGTCACCTGGGACTCTCTGTTCTCAGGTTAGTAACCGTGTTGTTCTGCAGTCACCTGGGACTCTCTGTTCTCAGGTTAGTAACCTTGTTGTTTCCAACAGAATGAATAATCATTTCTGTGATCAGTGGTCTGTGGATATGTGGATAGTTGTCTATCTTTCTTTACCCTTCTCTCTTGCTCTATCTCTGTCTGTACCTCCTTTTCTTTCTTTCTCCCCCACTCTGTCATCCCCCCTCTCCCCCACTCTGTCATCCCCCCTCTCCCCCACTCTGTCATCCCCCTTCTCCCCCACTCTCTCAACTCCCCTCTCCCCCGCTCTGTCATCCTCCCTCTCCCCCACTCTGTCATCCCCCCTCTCCCCCACTCTTTCATCCCCCCTCTCCCCCACTCTGTCATCCCCCCTCTCCCCCTCTCTGTCATCCCCCCTCTCCCCAACTTTCTCATCCCCCCTCTCCCCCACTCTGTCATCCCCCCTCTCCCCCACTCTGTCATCCCCCCTCTCCCCAACTCTGTCACCCCCCCCTCTCCCCCACTCTCTCAACTCCCCTTTCCCCCACTCTCTCATCTCCCCTCTCCCCCACTCTGTCATCCCCCCTCTCCCCCACTCTGTCATCCCCCCTCTCCCCCACTCTGTCATCCCCCCTCTCCCCCACTCTGTCATCCCCCTTCTCCCCCTACTCTCTCAACTCCCCTCTCCCCCACTCTGTCATCTCCCCTCTCCCCCACTCTGTCATCTCCCCTCTCCCCCACTCTGTCATCCCCCCTCTCCCCCACTCTCTCATTCCCCCTCTCCCCCACTCTGTCATCCCCCCTCTCCCCCACTCTGTCATCCCCCAACTCTCTCAACTCCCCTCCCCCTCTTCTCCCTCTCCCTTTAGAAGCTGTATTACAATATAGACAAGAGACAGAGACAGTGTTCCAGCCCTGCCTACATGGACGGCTCTCCCTCCTTCAGCCGCCAAGCCATGTCTCCCATCACGCCTCGCTCACCGCAGCACTATGGACACCCTGGTGAGTCACACACACACCAAGCCATGTCTCCCATCATGCCTCGCTCACCGCATCACTATAGACACCCTGGTGAGTCACACACACAACAAGCCATGTCTCCCATCATGCCTCGCTTACCGCAGCACTATAGACACCCTGGTGAGTCACACACACACCAAGCCATGTCTCCCATCACACCTCGCACACCGCAGCACTATGGAAACCCTGGTGAGTCACACACACACCAAGCCATGTCTCCCATCAAGCCTCGCTCACCGCAGCACTATGGACACCCTGGTGAGTCACACACACACCAAGCCATGTCTCCCATCATGCCTTGCTCACCGCATCACTATAGACACCCTGGTGAGTCACACACACAACAAGCCATGTCTCCATCATGCCTCGCTTACCGCAGCACTATAGACACCCTGGTGAGTCACACACACACCAATCAACCAATCAATCAACCTTTCAGTCCATGGAATCGTATTGGTGTAGTGTTGTTAACCAAACATTCAAGAGCAGGAGGGTCTAGCCTCAGGTTGCTGTTAAGCAGCTGTTAAGCACTGTTTCTGAAAGAGTTGTACAAATACATTCCTCCTCTTTCTTTCCATCTCCTTCCCTTTCTGGCCACTGACAGTAAAAGCAATAGATGGACAGAGCCTTCGCAAAGCATTCAGATCCCTTGACTTTTTACACATTTTGTTACGTTACAGCCTTATTCTAAAATATATTAAATTGTTTTTTTCCCCTCATCAATCTACACACAATACCCCATATTGACAAAGCAATAAAAAAAATGTTGAAATGTTTGCAAATGTATAAATGTACAAATAACTGAAATATTACATTTACATAAGTATTCAGACCCTTTACTCAGTACTTTGTTGAAGCACCTTTGGCAGCGATTACAGCATTGATTCTTCTTGGGTATGACACTACAAGCTTGGCACACCTGTATTTGGGGAGTTTCTCCCATTCTTCTCTGCAGATCCTCTCAAGCTCTGTCAGGTTGGATGGGGAGCACAGCTATTTTCAGGTCTCTCCAGAGATGTTATATCGGGTTCAAGTCCAGGCTCTGGCTGGGCCACTCAAGGACATTGTAAGACTTGTCCCAAAGCCACTCCTGCTTTGTCTTGGCTGTGTATTAGGGTTGTTGTCCTGTTGGAAGGGGAACGTTCTCCCCGGACTCCAATCAAATTGTAGAAACATATCAAGAATGATCAATGGAAACAGGATGCACCTGAGCTGAATTTCGAGTCTCATAGCAAAGGGTCTGAATACTTATGTAAATAAGGTATTTCAGTTTTTTTATTTTTTTTTATAGATTTGCAAATATTTCTAAAAATCCGTTTTCGCTTTGTCAATATGGGGTATTGTGTGTAGATTGCTGAGGATTTATGTTTTATTTAATCCATTTTAGAATAAGGCTGTAACTTAACAAAATGTGCAAAAAGTCAAAGGGTCTGAATACTTTCCGAATGCACTGTATCTTCCACCATGTGACAGTTAATGCATTTAAAAGCAGTGACTAGCCGGGGGAGGAAGCTTGTACCGTTCCTTCTAGCTTCCTGTGCTAAGATGGTCCAGTATGCCTTTCCTCAATGCTGCAGCCACTGTTGATCACCTTTTCCTTTGGTTCTGATTGGTTGGGAGGGACTGGATGGCAGGACAAAGCCCTTTCTTCATGCTCATGTTTCCTTTGCTGTGATTGGCTAGTGCTGGCTGCAGGCTCTGAGAGTGGCAGGAGCTCACCCTATTACGGCTCGCTGGAGGGGCGGCCTAGTACTCCTACCACATACCACGCCCCCAAGCATTTCCATGTACCAGGTAGGACCACACTTCAACTGTGCCTCAATGGCCCCCTATTCTCTATGGAAGTGCAATATATTTGGAATAGGGTGCCATTTGGGACGTGCCCTCTTCATCTCCTCATCTTTCCATCTTCTCTTCATCACCTCATCTTTCCCTCGTATCTTCATCTCCTCATCTTTCCATCTTCTCTTCATCACCTCATCTTTCCCTCATGTCTTCATCTCCTCATCTTTCCATCTTCTCTTCATATCCTTATCTTTCCATTGTATCTTCATCTCATCATCTTTCCATCTTCTCTTCATCTCCTTATCTTTCCATCTTTTAATAATCTCCTCATCTTTCCATCTTCTCTTCGTCACCTCATCTTTCCATCTTTTCATCATGTCCTCATCTTTCCATTACCTCATCTTTCCATCTTTTAATCATCTCCTCATCTTTCCATCTTCTCTTCATCACCTCAACTTTCCATCTTCTCTTCATCTCCACATCTTTCCATCTTCTCATCATCACCTCATCTTTCCATCTTCTCTTCATCACCTCATCTTTCCATCTTCTCTTCATCTCCTCATCTTTCCATCTTCTCATCATCACCTCATCTTTCCATCTTTTCATCATGTCCTCATCTTTCCATCACCTCATCTTTCCATATTTTAATCATCTCATCTTTCCTTCTTCTCTTCATCACCTCATCTTTCCATCTTCTCTTCATCACCTCATCTTTCCATCACCTCATCTCTCCATCTTCTCTTCATCTCCTCATCTTTCCATCTTCTCGTCATCACCTCATCTTTCCATCTTTTAATCATCTCATCTTTCCATCTTCTCTTCATCACCTCATCTTTCCATCTTCTCTTCATCTCCTCATCTTTCCATCTTCTCTTCATCTCCTCATCTTTCCATCTTCTCTTCATCACCTCATCTTTCCATCACCTCATCTTTCCATCTTTTAATCATCTCATCTTTCCATCTTCTCTTCATCACCTCATCTTTCCATCTTCTCTTCATCTCCTCATCTTTCCATCTTCTCTTCATCTCCTCATCTTTCCATCTTCTCTTCATCTCCACATCTTTCCATCTTCTCTTCATCACCTCATCTTTCCATCACCTCATCTTTCCATATTTTAATCATCTCCTCATCTTTCCATCTTCTCTTCATCGCCTCATCTTTCCATCTTCTCTTCATCACCTCATCTTTCCATCTTCTCATCAACACCTCATCTTTTCATCATGTCCTCATCTTTCCATCACCTCATCTTTCCATCTTCTAATCATCTGCTCATCTTTCCATCTTCTCTTCATCACCTCATCTTTCCATCTTCTCTTCATCACCTCATCTTTCCATCTTCTCTTCATCACCTAATCTTTCCATCTTCTCTTCATCTCCTCGTCTTTCCATATTCTCATCTTTCCATCTTCTCTTCATCACATCATCTTTCCATCACCTCATCTTTCCATCTTTTAATCATATCCTCATCTTTCCATCTTCTCTTCATTACCTCATATTTCCATCTTCTCTTCATCACCTCATCTTTCCATATTCTCTTCATCACCTCATCTTTCCATCTTCTCTTCATTACCTAATCTTTCCATCTTCTCTTCATCTCCTCATCTTTCCATATTCTCATCTTTCCATCTTCTCTTCATCACCTCATCTTTCCATCTTCTCTTCATCACCTTATCTTTCCATCACCTCATCTTTCCATCTTTTAATCATCTCCTCATCTTTGCATCTTCTCTTCATCTCCTCATCTTTCCATATTCTCATCTTTCCATCTTCTCTTAATCACCTTATCTTTCCATCACCTCATCTTTCCATCTTTTAATCATCTCCTCATCTTTCCATCTTCTCTTCATTACCTCATCTTTCCATTTTCTCTTCGTCACCTCATCTTTCCATATTCTCTTCATCACCTCATCTTTCCATCTTCTCTTCATCACCTCATCTTTCCATCTTCTCTTCATCACCTCATCTTTCCATCTTCTCATCTTTCCATCTTATCTTCTCCACTTTTGCTCCTCCTCTATTTGTATATTTCCTCAAACTCTCTTGTTATCAGCTACGGTCGCTATGGTTCGGTATAGCTCTTCCCTTTACCTCCTGCTACCCTTCACTTCCTCCCTCACTCCTCCATGTTTCACATCAATCTTCTCCCTTCTCTCTCTTTCTCCCCTCCCTCTCTCCTCCCTCCCTCTCTTTCTCCAGCCTCAGGTGAACCCAACATCTACAGCAAACCTCCCATCTATAAGAGAACGGGTACAGTGGCTTAGCCCTGCCTTATCCTGGCTGTTGTCCCATCAGTGACAGATTTATGTTTTCCGTAGCCAATAGTTTATGGTATAGGGGTTTAGCCCCGCTCTTTAGTCTGCCTGTCTTCCTATCAGTATAGTAGCCCTTAGTATTGTGCTTGTAGGGTTAGTTCAGGTCTCTTATGAGACCACAGTGGTAGATGAAGGGTTAGTTCAGGCCTCTTATGAGACCACAGTGGTAGATGAAGGGTTAGTTCAGGCCTCTTATGAGACCACAGTGGTAGATGAAGGGTTGGTTCAGGTCTCTTATGAGACCACAGTGGTAGATGAAGGGTTAGTTCAGGTCTCAGTGGGACCTAGCTTCACTCATCTAGTTTAGAATGAAACCAAACCACAAGTTACTGTGGTGTAAGTGTGTGTCTGTGTTACTGTGTTGTGTGTGTGTACTGTGGTGTATGTTACTGTGGTGTGTGTGTGTGTTACTGTGGTGTGTGTGTACTGTGGTGTGTGTGTGTTACTGTGTTGTGAGTGTTATCATGCTATAAGGGTATTATAGAACAGTGCATCACAGGCGTGTGGTTATGGTGTGTTATGAATGAGGGTCAGGAGTTGTTCTTAGTCAGGTCACATGGTTATGGAAATAGGACACACTCCAGGGAGAGGGAGTGGGAGTGGGAGGGGGAGAGGGATTGAGAGAGGGAGAGGGGGAGGGAGAGAATATTAGCATAATCAGCAGTATTATTCAGTACACTCTAGTGATATTGATCCCTCATATTGTTCTGTGATTCTGTTCAATAGAGGACATGTTTTGGCCACTAGAGGAGACATGGGCTCATCCATAGACCACAGGCCTGTTATGTGCTCATTAGTCCTTTGATACCTACATGGAAGAGATACTATGATATATGACTCACTTGTGGATATAGGTTAGATAAATAAATAGTGATTAGGACTCATGGTATTGTAGGGTTGACTTAAAGCATTTCGCTACACTCGCAATAACATCTGCTAACCATGTGTATGTGACCCATAACATCTGCTAACCATGTGTATGTGACCCATAACATCTGCTAACCATGTGTATGTGACCCATAACATCTGCTAACCATGTGTATGTGACCAATACATTTTGATTTAGAGTGGTTAGTGGTAGTGTTGTATCTCTGAGTTCTGTTATCTTCCATGTTGGTAACATAGGGACTTGGGATGCTAGTAATATCTCTCTTTTCTTTTTCCCTTTCTTCCTTTCATCGTTTCTGATCACGTTAATTCACTTCCCTCCTTCACTCTTTTCCCTGATGAACTAACTCACCTCTGTAAGTACCTTCCTCCTCTCTGTCTGTCTGCTGTCTGTCTATTTTCCCGTCTATTGGTCCCTCAACCGGTCTGTTTTCCGTCAAATATCTGTCAACCTGTCTGCCTTGCTATCTTCTGTCTCCATGTCCACCCAGTCTATAAACTCTGATCGTCCATTTCTACAAGAAGCCGTTATCTATTGTGGGAAGCTTCCAGACTCACTGTGTAAATAATTCCTCTGTCTAAGCTTTTCAAGTGTGTTTAGTGTCTGTCTGTGTGAGTAAGAGTCAATCACTCCCTGTTTACACACTCCCCATGTGTAAAGACCTGTCTGTCTATACCAGCTGACTATCTATCTTCTCTGTCTGTCTATACCAGCTGACTATCTATCTTGTCTGTCTGTCTGTCTGTCTGTCTGTCTGTACCATCTGACTATCTATCTCACCTGTCTGTACCAGATGACTATCTATCTCACCTGTCTGTACCAGATGACTATCTATCTCACCTGTCTGTACCAGATGACTATCTATCTCACTTGTCTGTACCAAATGACTATCTATCTCACCTGTCTGTACCAGATGACTATCTATCTCACCTGTCTGAACCAGATGACTATATATTTTACCAGCCTGTCAGTACCAGCTGACTATCTATCTCACCTGTCTGTACCAGCTGACTATCTATCTCACCTGTCTGTCTGTACCAGATGACTATCTATCTCACCTGTCTGTCTGTACCAGCTATCTATCTCACCTGTCTGTACCAGATGACTATCTATCTCACCTGTATGTACCAGCTGACTACCTATAATACCGCTTGTACCAGCTGACTATCTATCTCACCTGTCTGTCTGTACCAGCTGACTATCTATCTCACCTGTCTGTACCAGCTGACTACCTATCTCACCTGTATGTACCAGCTGACTACCTATAATACCCGCTTGTACCAGCTGACTATCTCACCTGTCAGTACCAGATGACTATCTATCTCACCTGTCTGTACCAGCTGACCATCTATCTCACCTGTCTGTCTGTACCAGATGACTATCTATCTCACCTGTCTGTACCAGCTGACTTCCTATAATACCCGCTTGTACCAGCTGACTATCTATCTCACCTGTCAGTACCAGATGACTATCTATCTCACCTGTCTGTACCAGCTGACCATCTATCTCACCTGTCTGTCTGTACCAGATGACTATCTATCTCACCTGTCTGTACCAGCTGACTACCTATCTCACCTGTATGTACCAGCTGACCATCTATCTCACCTGTCTGTCTGTACCAGATGACTATCTATCTCACCTGTCTGTACCAGCTGACTATCTATCTCACCTGTCAGTACCAGCTGACTATCTATCTCACCTGTCTGTACCAGCTGACTACCTATTTTACCTGTCTGTCTGTACCAGCTGACTATCTATCTCCTCTGTCTGTACCAGATGTCTATCTATCTCCTCTGTCTGTCTATACCAGATGACTGTCTATCTCCTCTGTCTGTCTGTACCAGATGACTATCTATCTCACCTGTCTGTCTGTACCAGATGACTATCTATCTCACCTGTCTGTCTGTACCAGATAACTATCTATCTCCTCTGTCTGTCTGTACCAGATGACTATCTATCTCCTCTGTCTGTCTGTACCAGCTGACTGTCTATCTCCTCTGTCTGTCTGTACCAGCTGACTGTCTATCTCCTCTGTCTGTCTGTACCAGATGACTGTCTATCTTCTCTGTCTGTCTGTACCAGCTGACTATCTATCTCTCCTGTCAGTACCAGCTGACTATCTATCTCTCCTGTCAGTACCAGCTGACTATCTATCTCTCCTGTCAGTACCAGCTGACTATCTATCTCACCTGTCTGTACCAGATGACTATCTATCTCACCTGTCAGTACCAGCTGACTATCTATCTCACCTGTCAGTACCAGCTGACTATCTATCTCACCTGTCTGTACCAGCTGACTATCTATCTCACCTGTCTGTCTATACCAGATGACTATCTATCTCCTCTGTCTGTCTGTACCAGATGACCATCTATCTCACCTGTCTGTCTGTACCAGATGACTATCTATCTTCTCTGTCTGTCTGTACCAGATTACTATCTATCTCCTCTGTCTGTCTGTACCAGATGTCTATCTATCTCCTCTGTCTGTCTATACCAGATGACTATCTATCTCCTCTGTCTGTACCAGATGACTATCTATCTTCTCTGTCTGTCTATACCAGCTGACTATCTATCTTGTCTGTCTGTCTGTCTGTCTGTCTGTCTGTCTGTCTGTCTGTACCATCTGACTATCTATCTCACCTGTCTGTACCAGATGACTATCTATCTCACCTGTCTGTACCAGATGACTATCTATCTCACCTGTCTGTACCAGATGACTATCTATCTCACTTGTCTGTACCAAATGACTATCTATCTCACCTGTCTGTACCAGATGACTATCTATCTCACCTGTCTGAACCAGATGACTATATATTTTACCAGCCTGTCAGTACCAGCTGACTATCTATCTCACCTGTCTGTACCAGCTGACTATCTATCTCACCTGTCTGTCTGTACCAGATGACTATCTATCTCACCTGTCTGTCTGTACCAGCTATCTATCTCACCTGTCTGTACCAGATGACTATCTATCTCACCTGTATGTACCAGCTGACTACCTATAATACCGCTTGTACCAGCTGACTATCTATCTCACCTGTCTGTCTGTACCAGATGACTATCTATCTCACCTGTCTGTACCAGCTGACTACCTATCTCACCTGTATGTACCAGCTGACTACCTATAATACCCGCTTGTACCAGCTGACTATCTATCTCACCTGTCAGTACCAGATGACTATCTATCTCACCTGTCTGTACCAGCTGACCATCTATCTCACCTGTCTGTCTGTACCAGATGACTATCTATCTCACCTGTCTGTACCAGCTGACTACCTATCTCACCTGTATGTACCAGCTGACCATCTATCTCACCTGTCTGTCTGTACCAGATGACTATCTATCTCACCTGTCAGTACCAGCTGACTATCTATCTCACCTGTCTGTACCAGCTGACTACCTATTTTACCTGTCTGTCTGTACCAG
The DNA here is from genome assembly GCF_057628025.1 of Oncorhynchus mykiss. Taxonomy (NCBI): domain Eukaryota; kingdom Metazoa; phylum Chordata; class Actinopteri; order Salmoniformes; family Salmonidae; genus Oncorhynchus; species Oncorhynchus mykiss. The sequence continues at coordinate 30,313,730 of NC_143035.1, read as the reverse complement.
CTGACTATCTATCTCCTCTGTCAGTACCAGATGACTATCTATCTCATCTGTCTGTCTGTACCAGATGACCATCTATCTCCTCTGTCTGTACCAGATGACCATCTATCTCCTCTGTCTGTAGCAGCTGACTACCTATTTTACCTGTCTGTCTGTACCAGCTGACTATCTATCTCACCTGTCTGTACCAGATTACTATCTATCTCCTCTGTCTGTACCAGATGTCTATCTATCTCCTCTGTCTGTCTGTACCAGATGACTGTCTATCTCCTCTGTCTGTCTGTACCAGATGACTATCTATCTCACCTGTCTGTCTGTACCAGATGACTATCTATCTCACCTGTCTGTCTGTACCAGATAACTATCTATCTCCTCTGTCTGTCTGTACCAGATGACTATCTATCTCCTCTGTCTGTCTGTACCAGCTGACTGTCTATCTCCTCTGTCTGTCTGTACCAGCTGACTGTCTATCTCCTCTGTCTGTCTGTACCAGATGACTGTCTATCTTCTCTGTCTGTCTGTACCAGCTGACTATCTATCTCTCCTGTCAGTACCAGCTGACTATCTATCTCTCCTGTCAGTACCAGATGACTATCTATCTCACCTGTATGTACCAGCTGACTACCTATAATACTGCTTGTACCAGCTGACTATCTATCTCACCTGTCTGTCTGTACCAGATGACTATCTATCTCACCTGTCTGTACCAGCTGACTACCTATCTCACCTGTATGTACCAGCTGACTACCTATAATACCCGCTTGTACCAGCTGACTATCTATCTCACCTGTCAGTACCAGATGACTATCTATCTCACCTGTCTGTACCAGCTGACCATCTATCTCACCTGTCTGTCTGTACCAGATGACTATCTATCTCACCTGTCTGTACCAGCTGACTACCTATCTCACCTGTATGTACCAGCTGACCATCTATCTCACCTGTCTGTCTGTACCAGATGACTATCTATCTCACCTGTCAGTACCAGCTGACTATCTATCTCACCTGTCTGTACCAGCTGACTACCTATTTTACCTGTCTGTCTGTACCAGCTGACTATCTATCTCCTCTGTCAGTACCAGATGACTATCTATCTCATCTGTCTGTCTGTACCAGATGACCATCTATCTCCTCTGTCTGTACCAGATGACCATCTATCTCCTCTGTCTGTAGCAGCTGACTACCTATTTTACCTGTCTGTCTGTACCAGCTGACTATCTATCTCACCTGTCTGTACCAGATTACTATCTATCTCCTCTGTCTGTACCAGATGTCTATCTATCTCCTCTGTCTGTCTGTACCAGATGACTGTCTATCTCCTCTGTCTGTCTGTACCAGATGACTATCTATCTCACCTGTCTGTCTGTACCAGATGACTATCTATCTCACCTGTCTGTCTGTACCAGATAACTATCTATCTCCTCTGTCTGTCTGTACCAGATGACTATCTATCTCCTCTGTCTGTCTGTACCAGCTGACTGTCTATCTCCTCTGTCTGTCTGTACCAGCTGACTGTCTATCTCCTCTGTCTGTCTGTACCAGATGACTGTCTATCTTCTCTGTCTGTCTGTACCAGCTGACTATCTATCTCTCCTGTCAGTACCAGCTGACTATCTATCTCTCCTGTCAGTACCAGCTGACTATCTATCTCTCCTGTCAGTACCAGCTGACTATCTATCTCACCTGTCTGTACCAGATGACTATCTATCTCACCTGTCAGTACCAGCTGACTATCTATCTCACCTGTCAGTACCAGCTGACTATCTATCTCACCTGTCTGTACCAGCTGACTATCTATCTCACCTGTCTGTCTATACCAGATGACTATCTATCTCACCTGTCTGTCTGTACCAGATGACTATCTATCTTCTCTGTCTGTCTGTACCAGATTACTATCTATCTCCTCTGTCTGTCTGTACCAGATGTCTATCTATCTCCTCTGTCTGTCTATACCAGATGACTATCTATCTCCTCTGTCTGTACCAGATGACTATCTATCTCCTCTGTCTGTCTGTACCAGATTACTATCTATCTCCTCTGTCTGTCTGTACCAGATGTCTATCTATCTCCTCTGTCTGTCTATACCAGATGACTATCTATCTCCTCTATCTGTCTGTACCAGATTACTATCTATCTCCTCTGTCTGTCTGTACCAGATGTCTATCTATCTCCTCTGTCTGTCTATACCAGATGACTATCTATCTCCTCTGTCTGTCTGTACCAGCTGACTATCTATCTCCTCTGTCTGTACCAGCTGACTATCTATCTCCTCTGTCTGTCTGTACCAGATGACTACCTATCTCCTCTGGCTGTACCAGATGACTACCTATCTCCTCTGGCTGTACCAGATGACTACCTATCTCCTCTGTCTGTACCAGATGACTATCTATCTCACCTGTCTGTACCAGCTGACCATCTATCTCACCTGTCTGTCTGTACCAGATGACTATCTATCTCACCTGTCTGTACCAGCTGACTTCCTATAATACCCGCTTGTACCAGCTGACTATCTATCTCACCTGTCGGTACCAGATGACTATCTATCTCACCTGTCTGTACCAGCTGACCATCTATCTCACCTGTCTGTCTGTACCAGATGACTATCTATCTCACCTGTCTGTACCAGCTGACTACCTATCTCACCTGTATGTACCAGCTGACCATCTATCTCACCTGTCTGTCTGTACCAGATGACTATCTATCTCACCTGTCTGAACCAGATGACTATATATTTTACCAGCCTGTCAGTACCAGCTGACTATCTATCTCACCTGTCTGTACCAGCTGACTATCTATCTCACCTGTCTGTCTGTACCAGATGACTATCTATCTCACCTGTCTGTCTGTACCAGCTATCTATCTCACCTGTCTGTACCAGATGACTATCTATCTCACCTGTATGTACCAGCTGACTACCTATAATACCGCTTGTACCAGCTGACTATCTATCTCACCTGTCTGTCTGTACCAGATGACTATCTATCTCACCTGTCTGTACCAGCTGACTACCTATCTCACCTGTATGTACCAGCTGACTACCTATAATACCCGCTTGTACCAGCTGACTATCTATCTCACCTGTCAGTACCAGATGACTATCTATCTCACCTGTCTGTACCAGCTGACCATCTATCTCACCTGTCTGTCTGTACCAGATGACTATCTATCTCACCTGTCTGTACCAGCTGACTACCTATCTCACCTGTATGTACCAGCTGACCATCTATCTCACCTGTCTGTCTGTACCAGATGACTATCTATCTCACCTGTCAGTACCAGCTGACTATCTATCTCACCTGTCTGTACCAGCTGACTACCTATTTTACCTGTCTGTCTGTACCAGCTGACTATCTATCTCCTCTGTCAGTACCAGATGACTATCTATCTCATCTGTCTGTCTGTACCAGATGACCATCTATCTCCTCTGTCTGTACCAGCTGACCATCTATCTCACCTGTCTGTCTGTACCAGATGACTATCTATCTCACCTGTCAGTACCAGCTGACTATCTATCTCACCTGTCTGTAGCAGCTGACTACCTATTTTACCTGTCTGTCTGTACCAGCTGACTATCTATCTCACCTGTCTGTACCAGATTACTATCTATCTCCTCTGTCTGTACCAGATGTCTATCTATCTCCTCTGTCTGTCTGTACCAGATGACTGTCTATCTCCTCTGTCTGTCTGTACCAGATGACTATCTATCTCACCTGTCTGTCTGTACCAGATGACTATCTATCTCACCTGTCTGTCTGTACCAGATAACTATCTATCTCCTCTGTCTGTCTGTACCAGATGACTATCTATCTCCTCTGTCTGTCTGTACCAGCTGACTGTCTATCTCCTCTGTCTGTCTGTACCAGCTGACTGTCTATCTCCTCTGTCTGTCTGTACCAGATGACTGTCTATCTTCTCTGTCTGTCTGTACCAGCTGACTATCTATCTCTCCTGTCAGTACCAGCTGACTATCTATCTCTCCTGTCAGTACCAGCTGACTATCTATCTCTCCTGTCAGTACCAGCTGACTATCTATCTCACCTGTCTGTACCAGATGACTATCTATCTCACCTGTCAGTACCAGCTGACTATCTATCTCACCTGTCAGTACCAGCTGACTATCTATCTCACCTGTCTGTACCAGCTGACTATCTATCTCACCTGTCTGTCTATACCAGATGACTATCTATCTCACCTGTCTGTCTGTACCAGATGACTATCTATCTTCTCTGTCTGTCTGTACCAGATTACTATCTATCTCCTCTGTCTGTCTGTACCAGATGTCTATCTATCTCCTCTGTCTGTCTATACCAGATGACTATCTATCTCCTCTGTCTGTACCAGATGACTATCTATCTCCTCTGTCTGTCTGTACCAGATTACTATCTATCTCCTCTGTCTGTCTGTACCAGATGTCTATCTATCTCCTCTGTCTGTCTATACCAGATGACTATCTATCTCCTCTATCTGTCTGTACCAGATTACTATCTATCTCCTCTGTCTGTCTGTACCAGATGTCTATCTATCTCCTCTGTCTGTCTATACCAGATGACTATCTATCTCCTCTGTCTGTCTGTACCAGCTGACTATCTATCTCCTCTGTCTGTACCAGCTGACTATCTATCTCCTCTGTCTGTCTGTACCAGATGACTACCTATCTCCTCTGGCTGTACCAGATGACTACCTATCTCCTCTGGCTGTACCAGATGACTACCTATCTCCTCTGTCTGTACCAGATGACTATCTATCTCACCTGTCTGTACCAGCTGACCATCTATCTCACCTGTCTGTCTGTACCAGATGACTATCTATCTCACCTGTCTGTACCAGCTGACTTCCTATAATACCCGCTTGTACCAGCTGACTATCTATCTCACCTGTCGGTACCAGATGACTATCTATCTCACCTGTCTGTACCAGCTGACCATCTATCTCACCTGTCTGTCTGTACCAGATGACTATCTATCTCACCTGTCTGTACCAGCTGACTACCTATCTCACCTGTATGTACCAGCTGACCATCTATCTCACCTGTCTGTCTGTACCAGATGACTATCTATCTCACCTGTCTGTACCAGCTGACTATCTATCTCACCTGTCTGTACCAGCTGACTACCTATTTTACCTGTCTGTCTGTACCAGCTGACTATCTATCTCCTCTGTCTGTACCAGATGACTATCTATCTCATCTGTCTGTCTGTACCAGATGACTATCTATCTCATCTGTCTGTCTGTACCAGATGACCATCTATCTCCTCTGTCTGTACCAGATGACCATCTATCTCCTCTGTCTGTACCAGCTGACTACCTATTTTACCTGTCTGTCTGTACCAGCTGACTATCTATCTCACCTGTCTGTACCAGATTACTATCTATCTCACCTGTCTGTACCAGATTACTATCTATCTCCTCTGTCTGTACCAGATGTCTATCTATCTCCTCTGTCTGTCTGTACCAGATGACTGTCTATCTCCTCTGTCTGTCTGTACCAGATGACTATCTATCTCCTCTGACTGTCTGTACCAGCTGACTGTCTATCTCCTCTGTCTGTCTGTACCAGCTGACTGTCTATCTCCTCTGTCTGTCTGTACCAGATGACTGTCTTTCTTCTCTGTCTGTCTGTACCAGCTGACTATCTATCTCTCCTGTCAGTACCAGCTGACTATCTATCTCTCCTGTCAGTACCAGCTGACTATCTATCTCTCCTCTCAGTGCCAGCTGACTATCTATCTCACCTGTCTGTACCAGATGACTATCTATCTCACCTGTCAGTACCAGCTGACTATCTATCTCACCTGTCAGTACCAGCTGACTATCTATCTCACCTGTCTGTACCAGCTGACTATCTATCTCACCTGTCTGTCTATACCAGATGACTATCTATCTCCTCTGTCTGTCTGTACCAGATGACCATCTATCTCACCTGTCTGTCTGTACCAGATGACTATCTATCTTCTCTGTCTGTCTGTACCAGATTACTATCTATCTCCTCTGTCTGTCTATACCAGATGACTATCTATCTCCTCTGTCTGTACCAGATGACTATCTATCTCCTCTGTCTGTCTGTACCATATTACTATCTATCTCCTCTGTCTGTCTGTACCAGATGTCTATCTATCTCCTCTGTCTGTCTATACCAGATGACTATCTATCTCCTCTGTCTGTCTGTACCAGCTGACTATCTATCTCCTCTGTCTGTACCAGATGACTATCTATCTCCTCTGTCTGTACCAGCTGACTATCTATCTCCTCTGTCTGTCTGTACCAGATGACTACCTATCTCCTCTGTCTGTACCAGATGACTACCTATCTCCTCTGGCTGTACCAGATGACTACCTATCTCCTCTGTCTGTACCAGATGACTACCTATCTCCTCTGGCTGTACCAGATGACTACCTATCTCCTCTGTCTGTACCAGATGACTATCTATCTCACCTGTCTGTCTGTACCAGATGACTATCTATCTCACCTGTCTGTCTGTACCAGCTATCTATCTCACCTGTCTGTACCAGATGACTATCTATCTCACCTGTATGTACCAGCTGACTACCTATAATACCGCTTGTACCAGCTGACTATCTATCTCACCTGTCTGTCTGTACCAGATGACTATCTATCTCACCTGTCTGTACCAGCTGACTACCTATCTCACCTGTATGTACCAGCTGACTACCTATAATACCCGCTTGTACCAGCTGACTATCTATCTCACCTGTCAGTACCAGATGACTATCTATCTCACCTGTCTGTACCAGCTGACCATCTATCTCACCTGTCTGTCTGTACCAGATGACTATCTATCTCACCTGTCTGTACCAGCTGACTACCTATCTCACCTGTATGTACCAGCTGACCATCTATCTCACCTGTCTGTCTGTACCAGATGACTATCTATCTCACCTGTCAGTACCAGCTGACTATCTATCTCACCTGTCTGTACCAGCTGACTACCTATTTTACCTGTCTGTCTGTACCAGCTGACTATCTATCTCCTCTGTCAGTACCAGATGACTATCTATCTCATCTGTCTGTCTGTACCAGATGACCATCTATCTCCTCTGTCTGTACCAGATGACCATCTATCTCCTCTGTCTGTAGCAGCTGACTACCTATTTTACCTGTCTGTCTGTACCAGCTGACTATCTATCTCACCTGTCTGTACCAGATTACTATCTATCTCCTCTGTCTGTACCAGATGTCTATCTATCTCCTCTGTCTGTCTGTACCAGATGACTGTCTATCTCCTCTGTCTGTCTGTACCAGATGACTATCTATCTCACCTGTCTGTCTGTACCAGATGACTATCTATCTCACCTGTCTGTCTGTACCAGATAACTATCTATCTCCTCTGTCTGTCTGTACCAGATGACTATCTATCTCCTCTGTCTGTCTGTACCAGCTGACTGTCTATCTCCTCTGTCTGTCTGTACCAGCTGACTGTCTATCTCCTCTGTCTGTCTGTACCAGATGACTGTCTATCTTCTCTGTCTGTCTGTACCAGCTGACTATCTATCTCTCCTGTCAGTACCAGCTGACTATCTATCTCTCCTGTCAGTACCAGCTGACTATCTATCTCTCCTGTCAGTACCAGCTGACTATCTATCTCACCTGTCTGTACCAGATGACTATCTATCTCACCTGTCAGTACCAGCTGACTATCTATCTCACCTGTCAGTACCAGCTGACTATCTATCTCACCTGTCTGTACCAGCTGACTATCTATCTCACCTGTCTGTCTATACCAGATGACTATCTATCTCACCTGTCTGTCTGTACCAGATGACTATCTATCTTCTCTGTCTGTCTGTACCAGATTACTATCTATCTCCTCTGTCTGTCTGTACCAGATGTCTATCTATCTCCTCTGTCTGTCTATACCAGATGACTATCTATCTCCTCTGTCTGTACCAGATGACTATCTATCTCCTCTGTCTGTCTGTACCAGATTACTATCTATCTCCTCTGTCTGTCTGTACCAGATGTCTATCTATCTCCTCTGTCTGTCTATACCAGATGACTATCTATCTTCTCTATCTGTCTGTACCAGATTACTATCTATCTCCTCTGTCTGTCTGTACCAGATGTCTATCTATCTCCTCTGTCTGTCTATACCAGATGACTATCTATCTCCTCTGTCTGTCTGTACCAGCTGACTATCTATCTCCTCTGTCTGTACCAGCTGACTATCTATCTCCTCTGTCTGTCTGTACCAGATGACTACCTATCTCCTCTGTCTGTACCAGATGACTACCTATCTCCTCTGGCTGTACCAGATGACTACCTATCTCCTCTGGCTGTACCAGCTGACTACCTATCTCCTCTGTCTGTACCAGATGACTATCTATCTCACCTGTCTGTACCAGCTGACCATCTATCTCACCTGTCTGTCTGTACCAGATGACTATCTATCTCACCTGTCTGTACCAGCTGACTTCCTATAATACCCGCTTGTACCAGCTGACTATCTATCTCACCTGTCGGTACCAGATGACTATCTATCTCACCTGTCTGTACCAGCTGACCATCTATCTCACCTGTCTGTCTGTACCAGATGACTATCTATCTCACCTGTCTGTACCAGCTGACTACCTATCTCACCTGTATGTACCAGCTGACCATCTATCTCACCTGTCTGTCTGTACCAGATGACTATCTATCTCACCTGTCTGTACCAGCTGACTATCTATCTCACCTGTCTGTACCAGCTGACTACCTATTTTACCTGTCTGTCTGTACCAGCTGACTATCTATCTCCTCTGTCTGTACCAGATGACTATCTATCTCATCTGTCTGTCTGTACCAGATGACTATCTATCTCATCTGTCTGTCTGTACCAGATGACCATCTATCTCCTCTGTCTGTACCAGATGACCATCTATCTCCTCTGTCTGTACCAGCTGACTACCTATTTTACCTGTCTGTCTGTACCAGCTGACTATCTATCTCATCTGTCTGTACCAGATTACTATCTATCTCACCTGTCTGTACCAGATTACTATCTATCTCCTCTGTCTGTACCAGATGTCTATCTATCTCCTCTGTCTGTCTGTACCAGATGACTGTCTATCTCCTCTGTCTGTCTGTACCAGATGACTATCTATCTCCTCTGACTGTCTGTACCAGCTGACTGTCTATCTTCTCTGTCTGTCTGTACCAGATTACTATCTATCTCCTCTGTCTGTCTATACCAGATGACTATCTATCTCCTCTGTCTGTACCAGATGACTATCTATCTCACCTGTCTGTCTGTACCAGATGACTATCTATCTCACCTGTCTGTCTGTACCAGCTATCTATCTCACCTGTCTGTACCAGATGACTATCTATCTCACCTGTATGTACCAGCTGACTACCTATAATACCGCTTGTACCAGCTGACTATCTATCTCACCTGTCTGTCTGTACCAGATGACTATCTATCTCACCTGTCTGTACCAGCTGACTACCTATCTCACCTGTATGTACCAGCTGACTACCTATAATACCCGCTTGTACCAGCTGACTATCTATCTCACCTGTCAGTACCAGATGACTATCTATCTCACCTGTCTGTACCAGCTGACCATCTATCTCACCTGTCTGTCTGTACCAGATGACTATCTATCTCACCTGTCTGTACCAGCTGACTACCTATCTCACCTGTATGTACCAGCTGACCATCTATCTCACCTGTCTGTCTGTACCAGATGACTATCTATCTCACCTGTCAGTACCAGCTGACTATCTATCTCACCTGTCTGTACCAGCTGACTACCTATTTTACCTGTCTGTCTGTACCAGCTGACTATCTATCTCCTCTGTCAGTACCAGATGACTATCTATCTCATCTGTCTGTCTGTACCAGATGACCATCTATCTCCTCTGTCTGTACCAGATGACCATCTATCTCCTCTGTCTGTAGCAGCTGACTACCTATTTTACCTGTCTGTCTGTACCAGCTGACTATCTATCTCACCTGTCTGTACCAGATTACTATCTATCTCCTCTGTCTGTACCAGATGTCTATCTATCTCCTCTGTCTGTCTGTACCAGATGACTGTCTATCTCCTCTGTCTGTCTGTACCAGATGACTATCTATCTCACCTGTCTGTCTGTACCAGATGACTATCTATCTCACCTGTCTGTCTGTACCAGATAACTATCTATCTCCTCTGTCTGTCTGTACCAGATGACTATCTATCTCCTCTGTCTGTCTGTACCAGCTGACTGTCTATCTCCTCTGTCTGTCTGTACCAGCTGACTGTCTATCTCCTCTGTCTGTCTGTACCAGATGACTGTCTATCTTCTCTGTCTGTCTGTACCAGCTGACTATCTATCTCTCCTGTCAGTACCAGCTGACTATCTATCTCTCCTGTCAGTACCAGCTGACTATCTATCTCTCCTGTCAGTACCAGCTGACTATCTATCTCACCTGTCTGTACCAGATGACTATCTATCTCACCTGTCAGTACCAGCTGACTATCTATCTCACCTGTCAGTACCAGCTGACTATCTATCTCACCTGTCTGTACCAGCTGACTATCTATCTCACCTGTCTGTCTATACCAGATGACTATCTATCTCACCTGTCTGTCTGTACCAGATGACTATCTATCTTCTCTGTCTGTCTGTACCAGATTACTATCTATCTCCTCTGTCTGTCTGTACCAGATGTCTATCTATCTCCTCTGTCTGTCTATACCAGATGACTATCTATCTCCTCTGTCTGTACCAGATGACTATCTATCTCCTCTGTCTGTCTGTACCAGATTACTATCTATCTCCTCTGTCTGTCTGTACCAGATGTCTATCTATCTCCTCTGTCTGTCTATACCAGATGACTATCTATCTTCTCTATCTGTCTGTACCAGATTACTATCTATCTCCTCTGTCTGTCTGTACCAGATGTCTATCTATCTCCTCTGTCTGTCTATACCAGATGACTATCTATCTCCTCTGTCTGTCTGTACCAGCTGACTATCTATCTCCTCTGTCTGTACCAGCTGACTATCTATCTCCTCTGTCTGTCTGTACCAGATGACTACCTATCTCCTCTGTCTGTACCAGATGACTACCTATCTCCTCTGGCTGTACCAGATGACTACCTATCTCCTCTGGCTGTACCAGCTGACTACCTATCTCCTCTGTCTGTACCAGATGACTATCTATCTCACCTGTCTGTACCAGCTGACCATCTATCTCACCTGTCTGTCTGTACCAGATGACTATCTATCTCACCTGTCTGTACCAGCTGACTTCCTATAATACCCGCTTGTACCAGCTGACTATCTATCTCACCTGTCGGTACCAGATGACTATCTATCTCACCTGTCTGTACCAGCTGACCATCTATCTCACCTGTCTGTCTGTACCAGATGACTATCTATCTCACCTGTCTGTACCAGCTGACTACCTATCTCACCTGTATGTACCAGCTGACCATCTATCTCACCTGTCTGTCTGTACCAGATGACTATCTATCTCACCTGTCTGTACCAGCTGACTATCTATCTCACCTGTCTGTACCAGCTGACTACCTATTTTACCTGTCTGTCTGTACCAGCTGACTATCTATCTCCTCTGTCTGTACCAGATGACTATCTATCTCATCTGTCTGTCTGTACCAGATGACTATCTATCTCATCTGTCTGTCTGTACCAGATGACCATCTATCTCCTCTGTCTGTACCAGATGACCATCTATCTCCTCTGTCTGTACCAGCTGACTACCTATTTTACCTGTCTGTCTGTACCAGCTGACTATCTATCTCATCTGTCTGTACCAGATTACTATCTATCTCACCTGTCTGTACCAGATTACTATCTATCTCCTCTGTCTGTACCAGATGTCTATCTATCTCCTCTGTCTGTCTGTACCAGATGACTGTCTATCTCCTCTGTCTGTCTGTACCAGATGACTATCTATCTCCTCTGACTGTCTGTACCAGCTGACTGTCTATCTCCTCTGTCTGTCTGTACCAGCTGACTGTCTATCTCCTCTGTCTGTCTGTACCAGATGACTGTCTTTCTTCTCTGTCTGTCTGTACCAGCTGACTATCTATCTCTCCTGTCAGTACCAGCTGACTATCTATCTCTCCTGTCAGTACCAGCTGACTATCTATCTCTCCTCTCAGTGCCAGCTGACTATCTATCTCACCTGTCTGTACCAGATGACTATCTATCTCACCTGTCAGTACCAGCTGACTATCTATCTCACCTGTCAGTACCAGATGACTATCTATCTCCTCTGTCTGTACCAGATGACTATCTATCTCCTCTGTCTGTCTGTACCATATTACTATCTATCTCCTCTGTCTGTCTGTACCAGATGTCTATCTATCTCCTCTGTCTGTCTATACCAGATGACTATCTATCTCCTCTGTCTGTCTGTACCAGCTGACTATCTATCTCCTCTGTCTGTACCAGATGACTATCTATCTCCTCTGTCTGTACCAGCTGACTATCTATCTCCTCTGTCTGTCTGTACCAGATGACTACCTATCTCCTCTGTCTGTACCAGATGACTACCTATCTCCTCTGGCTGTACCAGATGACTACCTATCTCCTCTGTCTGTACCAGATAACTACCTATCTCCTCTGGCTGTACCAGATGACTACCTATCTCCTCTGTCTGTACCAGATGACTATCTATCTCACCTGTCTGTCTGTACCAGATGACTATCTATCTCACCTGTCTGTACCAGCTGACTTCCTATAATACCCGCTTGTACCAGCTGACTATCTATCTCACCTGTCAGTACCAGATGACTATCTATCTCACCTGTCTGTACCAGCTGACCATCTATCTCACCTGTCTGTCTGTACCAGATGACTATCTATCTCACCTGTATGTACCAGCTGACCATCTATCTCACCTGTCTGTCTGTACCAGATGACTATCTATCTCACCTGTCTGTACCAGCTGACTATCTATCTCACCTGTCAGTACCAGCTGACTATCTATCTCACCTGTCTGTACCAGCTGACTACCTATTTTACCTGTCTGTCTGTACCAGCTGACTATCTATCTCCTCTGTCTGTACCAGATGACTATCTATCTCATCTGTCTGTCTGTACCAGATGACCATCTATCTCCTCTGTCTGTACCAGATGACCATCTATCTCCTCTGTCTGTACCAGCTGACTACCTATTTTACCTGTCTGTCTGTACCAGCTGACTATCTATCTCACCTGTCTGTACCAGATTACTATCTATCTCCTCTGTCTGTACCAGATGTCTATCTATCTCCTCTGTCTGTCTGTACCAGATGACTGTCTATCTCCTCTGTCTGTCTGTACCAGATGACTATCTATATCACCTGTCTGTCTGTACCAGATGACTATCTATCTCACCTGTCTGTCTGTACCAGATAACTATCTATCTCCTCTGTCTGTCTGTACCAAATGACTGTCTATCTCCTCTGTCTGTCTGTACCAGCTGACTGTCTATCTCCTCTGTCTGTCTGTACCAGATGACTGTCTATCTTCTCTGTCTGTCTGTACCAGCTGACTATCTATCTCTCCTGTCAGTACCAGCTGACTATCTATCTCTCCTGTCAGTACCAGCTGACTATCTATCTCTCCTGTCAGTACCAGCTGACTATCTATCTCACCTGTCTGTACCAGCTGACTATCTATCTCACCTGTCAGTACCAGCTGACTATCTATCTCACCTGTCAGTACCAGCTGACTATCTATCTCACCTGTCTGTACCAGCTGACTATCTATCTCACCTGTCTGTCTATACCAGATGACTATCTATCTCCTCTGTCTGTCTGTACCAGATTACTATCTATCTCCTCTGTCTGTCTGTACCAGATGTCTATCTATCTCCTCTGTCTGTCTATACCAGATGACTATCTATCTCCTCTCTCTGTACCAGATGACTATCTATCTCCTCTGTCTGTCTGTACCAGATTACTATCTATCTCCTCTGTCTGTCTGTACCAGATGTCTATCTATCTCCTCTGTCTGTCTATACCAGATGACTATCTATCTCCTCTGTCTGTCTGTACCAGATTACTATCTATCTCCTCTGTCTGTCTGTACCAGATGTCTATCTATCTCCTCTGTCTGTCTATACCAGATTACTATCTATCTCCTCTGTCTGTCTGTACCAGCTGACTATCTATCTCCTCTGTCTGTACCAGATGTCTATCTATCTCCTCTGTCTGTCTATACCAGATTACTATCTATCTCCTCTGTCTGTCTGTACCAGCTGACTATCTATCTCCTCTGTCTGTACCAGATGACTACCTATCTCCTCTGGCTGTACCAGATGACTACCTATCTCCTCTGTCTGTACCAGATGACTACCTATCTCCTCTGGCTGTACCAGATGACTACCTATCTCCTCTGTCTGTACCAGATGACTATCTCTCTGAGATCAATCTTTGGACTGAGACATGAAACTAAGAATGTAGAATGCACCTTCTGTAAAACTTCATGTACTCTCTTTCCCAGTACAGTATCTTCCTGTGTATGACTTGGGGTCACTGATGGATTGCTGTATAACATAAACTATGTCTTAAATGATAGCCTACTCCCTATATAGTGCACTTTCTTAGACTAGGGCCCATAGGGACCACTATATAGGGATTAGGATGTTATATGGGATGCAGACTAACTCTAAACTGTGTTCTTGTGTTAACAGTCCACTCATCTCTCCACAGACAATCTCCCAGCCACCAAAAGCAGGACCAGCGAAGATCTAATCACATCCTCCAGACTGTCTACCTACTCTCCAGAACCCTACACACAGTCAGAGTCTGACAACTACCCCTATCCCAGATCCCCTAAAGGTACAACATACACCCTACAACCTAGACCCTACACCCTAGACCCTACTCTCCAGAACCCTACACACAGTCAGAGTCTGACTCCTACCCCTATCCCAGCTCTCCTAAAGGTATAACCTACACCCTACACCCTACTCTCCAGAACCCTCCACACAGTCAGAGTCTGACTCCTACCCCTATCCCAGCTCCCCTAAAGGTATAACCTACACCCTACACCCTACTCTCCAGAACCCTACACACAGTCAGTCTGAATCCTACCCCTATCCCAGCTCCCCTAAAGGTACAACCCACACCCTAGACCCTACACCCTACTCTCCAGAACCCTACACACAGTCAGAGTCTGACTCCTACCCCTATCCCAGCTCCCCTAAAGGTACAACCTACACCCTAGACCCTACTCCAGAACCCTACACACAGTCAGAGTCTGACTCCTACCCCTATCCCAGCTCCCCTAAAGGTACAACCTAAACCCTACACCCTACACCCTACTCTCCAGAACCCTACACACAGTCACAGTCTGACTCCTACCCCTATCCCAGCTCCCCTAAAGGTACAACCTACACCCTACACCCTACACCAGAACCCTACACACAGTCAGAGTCTGACTCCTACCCCTATCCCAGCTCCCCTAAAGGTACAACCTAAACCCTACACCCTACACCCTACTCTCCAGAACCCTACACACAGTCACAGTCTGACTCCTACCCCTATCCCAGCTCCCCTAAAGGTACAACCTACACCCTACACCCTACTCTCCAGAACCCTACACACAGTCACAGTCTGACTCCTACCCCTATCCCAGCTCCCCCAAAGGTATAACCTACACCCTACACCATACTCTCCAGAACCCTACACACAGTCACAGTCTGACTCCTACCCCTATCCCAGCTCCCCTAAAGGTACAACCTACACCCTACACCCTACTCTCCGGAACCCTACACACAGTCACAGTCTGACTCCTACCCCTATCCCAGCTCCCCTAAAGGTACAACCTAAACCCTACACCCTACACCCTACTCTCCAGAACCCTACACACAGTCACAGTCTGACTCCTACCCCTATCCCAGCTCCCCCAAAGGTACAACCTACACCCTACAACCTAAACCCTACACCCTAGACCCTACTCATCAGAAGTCTACATACAGTCTATCTACCCTACACACAGTCAGAGTCTGACTCCTACCCCTATCCCAGCTCCCCTAAAGGTACAACCTACACCCTACACATTAACCCCTATACCCTAGACCCTACTCATCAGAAGTCTACATACAGTCTATCTACACACAACTAACAGTTGTTTTGTATGTGACCATCGGTGAATATATCTGTCTTTAAAAGATTAAGGCATTTCTAAGGAACTCTATATATATCTATCCTACTGTCAATCTATCTTTCCCCAGCTCTCCGTGCTCCTAGGAGAAGGTATTCTACAGGAGGAGATGAAGAGAACTGGAGTCACAGCAGTCTTCAAAGAGTGAGACTCTCTCTCTCTCTCTCTCTCTCTCTCTCTCTCTCTCTCTCTCTCTCTATCTCTCTCTATCTCTCTCCCTCTCTGTGTAATTATTCCATATCTACTCTCATATTTATTTGTGGAATAATATTTGTATTTATTCTCTTCTACTTTCTCTCTCTCTCCCTCTATCTCCCCTCTCTCTTCCCCCGGTCTCTCTCTCTCTCTCTCTCTCTCTCTCTCTCTCTCTCTATCTCTCTCCCTCTCTCTCTCAGATCCAGAGTGGTATAGGGAGGATGATCCTAAAGGAGGAGATGAAAGCTAGATCTGGTTGCTATGACAACGACCCTTGGGGCAGCGCCCGGAATTCCCGCAGCGGCAGCAAGGAGGCTCTCACCACTACTAGCTACAACAGCACCGGCTACAACAACACTGTCAATGGCTGTAAGTGTGTTGTGACTGTGTTGTATTGAATCATCTTCACTTTGTTTGTTTTCCTCTTTATCTAACACTCTCCTTCTCCCCCCTGCTCCTCCTCCTCTCCTTCTCCCCCTGCTCCTCCTCGTCTCCTTCTCCCCCTGCTCCTCCTCCTCTCCTTCTCCCCCTGCTCCTCCTCGTCTCCTTCTCCCCTGCTCCTTCTCCCCCTGCTCCTCCTCGTCTCCTTCTCCCCCTGCTCCTCCTCCTCTCCTTCTCCCTCTGCTCCTCCTCCTCTCCTCCCTCCCCCATCCCTTCTCTACTCCTCTCATCCAGTCTTTCCAAGCCTCATTGCTGCTTTGATGTGCTGTATTCATCTCAGTGCATCATGGGTACCCAGCATGCTCTGCTCAGTTTGTTTGTTTGAAACCAAAGACAATACAGTATGAAGATAGGCAGAAACTGCTTTTCCAATAGAAATCCTCGATCACACTTGTAGGCGATGTCATGGCGACATTGGCTAGCTAAGCTCATGCGCAGAAACACGTCATTGAGTCTAACGTTCATCTCGCGCGGAACTGCGCATGTGCAGGCCATCAAATCAAATCAAATCAAATCCTTCGATATAAAGTTGTTTTTAACAAAAAGTAAAAGATGTCAGTTGGTGACTTTCATGAGGTTGGTGTAATAACATGTTCAACTAGTGAAGACATTGGTTCTGATCTAGGTTGTGCCTGTAGATAGAGAAAATGAACAGTTAATGAAGAATCTCTCACTTTTCTCATTGACTTCTCAGAGCCCAAACCCCGGCCTGGTTTGATTGGTCTGTTTCACAAGCGTCCCTGGAAGTCTCATGATGTTGTACCTCTGGGTTTAGAAACGCTGTGGTGAAAGTCCTCTAAATGTCAAATCTTTCAGGAGGTTCTCTCTTTCTCTCTCTGTGTGTCTCTCTTTCTGTCTCTCTAATCTAATCTCACTAATCCTGTTTTCCTTGGTTTCTCTCCCTCAGCTCCTCCATCCCATTACAGCTTAGACAGTGGTGAGTACAGCAGTGAAACACTATTACGTACATAACATACTGTGCCACCTTACATTTAATATATGTGTTTGTAAACATCGCCCTCTACTGTGCATTGATGAGAGAGACATGAAGGCACATTCAGTTGGTTGTCAATCTCTTTCCTGATTTACTCTGATATATTAAGATTTATATATGACCCCCAACTGTAAAGCAGTTGTGACAACTTATGTAAAAAGATCTTTATAAATATATTGTATTGATTGACTGCTTTCCTCTGTTCCAGACTCGTACAAGTCAGCCTCTCTACCAGGATACAGGCGGAACGGTGTCAACAGGGTGACCATCAACACTATAATATCCTTTACCTATACAGTTATGATCAAATCTCTTGAGATGAAAATGTATTTTGACAGAAAGACCTATTTCCAGGAGGCAGCGACCGAACATTCTTTACATAGAAGGCTGTAATTCAAGCCAACCTCCTAGTTGTCATGGAAGCTTACTTGACAAACACAGCTGTAGCATCACTAACAGGTGTCCATGTGTATCCCTGCAGCCCCAGAGTGCAGCCGCAGACTACTACGAACAGTATGACAGCAGCAGTGAAGTCAACTGGGGAACCAGAGGTAGGAGGGCTGTGTAACCTCCCTGGGTTCAGGTCTCAATACATTTATAACATTGTGGGATTTCCTTATTGCATGATTGTAATCAGGTATTTTTTTCAATTTTTCTCTCCTGCAGAATACAAGGTAAGGGTCTGAACGTTGGTTGGAAAGTGGAGTGGACTGTCAAGCAGTATTCTACAATAACCAGCACGATGTTACACTGTATTCTCCAAGTGGTGTGTTATGAACCTCTGGTGGGGAGAAAGACAAGTCCTACTGGATCACAAAGACTGTGGTTTGTTCATGTAAGGCACTAGGACACTGTAGGCCAGTATAGCTGCTCTCTCTCATTCCTGGCTCAATGACCCTACCAGAGGGCAGCAGTAGAGTCATGGCATCCTGCCCTGGTCTGCCCTAGTCAAAGGGTCACAGGCCAGCTTCCACACTTTAAAAATACACCCTCCCTTCCTTGAAGTAATCACCAATCTAACACAACTGAAAACCTTTAAGAAATGGTTCTGTCACATAGCTTTCACCCAGTTATGTTCGATTAGGAATTCCTTCAAGGGAGAGAGGAAGGAAGAATGCTTTGTCAAAGAATTCTAACAGGACATGGGCTGACAGAACAAAGAGGTCACTGGACATTTCTTTCAGCCCTCCCAATAGAGGGTTGTTGACCTTTTGGATGAACATTGTGTCACAAATGAAGAAGCATCAGGAAAATTCTGCTTCCTGACCATATGAGGATAGGGTAGGAGAGACTTCCTGAGAGAGAAATGGAAATGGAAGGACTGCCAATAATCATCTCATTCTATAGAACACCTCTACTATGTTCCATACAATGGCTTCTATGCTGTGATTACAAAGGAAACCGCGGTGTTATGACTGAAGCTGTTCACCTGAGATATGTGGTTTGTGGTCAATTCCATTTCACTTCAATCAATTCAGGAAGTAACATGAAATTGCAAGTATTATCAGAATAGGAATTGGAATTTAAGTGTACTTCCTGATTTGAACCCAACCCTGTTAACTACATATATCTTCTACCTCTATCTGACCTGTCTGTTGCAGGTGTACCCGTATGAAGTACTGATCGTGACCACCAGGGGGAGACACAGACTGCCTAAAGACGTAGACAGAGCCAGACTAGAGGTGAGGTTCTGACCTGGTTTAATTTGGTGGTTGATATTTCATTAAATAATATGTTCAATGCTGCCTCCTATCCTTTCTTCTAGTTAAAGGTCACTAATCCAAACATTATCCACATAGTCCACATGAGTCATACTACAGTGTCTCCCTGTGTTTCTCTGTCTTCCAGCGTCATCTGAGTCCCGAGGAGTTCCTACAGGTGTTTGGGATGAACTTGACAGAGTTTGACCGGCTGGCTCTCTGGAAGAGAAATGAAATGAAGAAACAGGCCCGACTCTTCTAACCATGGAGAGAGAGAAAATTAGAAAAGAGAGAGAGAGAGAGAGAGAAACTGTTAATGACAACAGAGACAGAGAGCGATGGCGTGAGAGAGGTCGTACATCAGAATGAGAGAGTTGCGACAGACAGACAGACAGACAGACAGACAGACAGACAGACAGACAGACAGACAGACAGACAGACAGACAGACAGACAGACAGACAGACAGACAGGGGGAATGTGTAATTTCACTGCCACAGACTGAACTAAACCCTCCCCACCACTGCCCAGGGTCAAAAGAGAGAGAGACAGAGGGAGAGACACAAAGGTCAGGAGACTTTTGGCTTTGCCTTACTATTGTGGATGATTTTATACATTATGAGTGTGCAGCACCAGCAAACTAAGTGACTAGAATGTAGATATCATTTGCACCACTTTATCAGAATGAATGAATGAATTAATTAATGGATGGACGAATAAACACACAATGCTTATGTTTTTTAAATGGATGCTCATTGATGATCATTTCTCCTTCTACTTTACTACTTGTATCTTGTGGTTAACAGTGATACTGGCAGCATGCCCATCTTTTAATGACATCATACCTATATTTGAATGACATCATACCTGTATTCCAATGACATCATGAAATGATTTTTCTGAGAATGAAAACATTGCTTCACATTGTGAATGTGTACGGTACAAAATAAGGATTTTTGCTCCATCAGATATGATAACTATTCACACAACGACAGGCTACAGACTGGATGTATTCACTGTCAGGAAAACGAACACATGCTAGACGTACCTGCTGTAGCGTTGTGATAGAGGGAACACTATTGCTTACACACGGGGATAATGTCCGTCTTTAGTTGAACTACGAATACGTATTCCTCTTGGAACATTTGCATGAACAAACATTAAATACAGTTTGTATTGCGGACATGAAATGAGAAGTGTGCAGCTTGGTGAACATACAGTTGTAGGCTACAGTTGTTTGCAGTTATGAAGACGTACCCAGAGTCACAACACGTAGGTTGCAGATGAACATTCATAACACAATATTCAGACGGTTGGTTCCTTTGAGACGTATTGATCCTACTCCTGGGCTGAAAACGTGTTCAGTACAGGGATGCATTCTTAGTCCGGGTCTTATTTGATCAAATGTATAATTCGTTTTAATTTGAAACTACAAAACATACTGTAACTATATCCTTTTCATAGCTATTTACAGTTACATCATGTATCATTTATTCCAATAAAATGATGTTTTCATGTGTATGTGACTGTCAATGGAATCAATGAATGAATGAATATGTGTGTGTATATGTAAGTTGTACTTCTGCATCATGGGGTGAACCCACAACCATCTGTGCCACCAAGACTCAGACCTTTTTGCAGTTAGAGATAGGTAGGAAGGGTTATTGCCATACTGCTCTATGAGGGTACTAGCTTTAGGACCCAGCAAAGAGCGGACTGTTCATTTCTCTGCAACTTCATTGAGAGAGGCAGAGAGAGAGAGAGAGAGAGAGAAAGAGAGAAAGGGAGTCTGCTATGTATCAAGTGTAGCTGTCAGCGCGGTCTCACATGGAGCTGCTCTCCGTCACAGTCTCCGGATGAGCCCAGGAAACCACCTCTCTCTCATCCATTACTTCCACCGGGATGGACACCAACAACAGATGTAAGTGTCAGTCTTAATCCACTTTTCATTTCAAGTTAATCCATAGTGTGAAATGACACAAAGTAAGCTATTATGTAGCTATTATTTCAAAGTTATGCAACTGGGTTTTTTAAACCAACCAATAGGGATATGTGCATAAATTGCAACTTTAATTTCACTGTTTTTTGACATGGGAACTGCTGCCATACTGCTACACAAACTCAGTTTATTATTAATGCATAGAGAAGGCTAATTGTAGAGAGGCTAACTGTAGTGTAATTGCCTGTTTAGGATTCTCATAATTTTGTTGACAACTTAGTAAACATCAGAACAGCCCTTTGCAGAGAATTGGATTGTTGGAATAATTTTTATATTACTATGGACTAAGTGCGCTGTCCGTTGGCCATAGGCTTTAGAAAAATGTGATCGTCCAGAATACTTGGAATGATTGTCGGTTTACCACCTTACTGTGTTTAGTTTGACTTGTCTTCGTAAGCGGTGCAAATCGTCTCCCAACCCTTCCCCTAGCCTTCCCCCTCCAACACTGCAGGCAGCGATACGTTTTATCCTAGCATTCCCCCTCCAACCCTGCAGGCAGCGATACGTTTTCTCCTAGCCTTCCCTCTCCAACACTGCAGGCAGCGATACGTTTTCCCGTAGCCTTCCCACTCCAACGCTGCAGGCAGTGATACGTTTTATCCTAGCCTTCCCCCTCCAACACTGCAGGCAGCGATACGTTTTCCCCTAGCCTTCCCACTCCAACGCTGCAGGCAGTGATACGTTTTATCCTAGCCTTCCCCCACCAACCCTGCAGGCAGCGATACGTTTTATCCTAGCCTTCCCCGTCCAACCCTGCAGGCAGCGATACGTTTTCTCCTAGCCTTCCCTCTCCAACACTGCAGGCAGCGATACGTTTTCCCCTAGCCTTCCCACTCCAACGCTGCAGGCAGTGATACGTTTTATCCTAGCCTTCCCCCTCCAACACTGCAGGCAGCGATACGTTTTATCCTAGCCTTCCCCCTCCAACACTGCAGGCAGCGATACGTTTTATCCTAGCCTTCCCACTCCAACGCTGCAGGCAGTGATACGTTTTATCCTAGCCTTCCCCCACCAACACTGCAGGCAGCGATACGTTTTATCCTAGCCTTCCCACTCCAACGCTGCAGGCAGTGATACGTTTTCTCCTAGCCTTCCCCCACCAACACTGCAGGCAGTGATACGTTTTATCCTAGCCTTCCCCCACCAACACTGCAGGCAGCGATACGTTTTATCCTAGCCTTCCCCCTCCAACACTGCAGGCAGCGATACGTTTTATCCTAGCCTTCCCCCACCAACACTGCAGGCAGCGATACGTTTTATCCTAGCCTTCCCCCTCCAACACTGCAGGCAGCGATACGTTTTATCCTAGCCTTCCCTCTCCAACACTGCAGGCAGCGATACGTTTTCTCCTAGCCTTCCCCCTCCAACCCTGCAGGCAGCGATACGTTTTCTCCTAGCCTTCCCCCACCAACACTGCAGGCAGCGATGCGTTTTATCCTAGCCTTCCCCCACCAACACTGCAGGCAGCGATACGTTTTATCCTAGCCTTCCCCCACCAACACTGCAGGCAGCGATACGTTTTATCCTAGCCTTCCCCCACCAACACTGCAGGCAGCGATACGTTTTATCCTAGCCTTCCCCCTCCAACCCTGCAGGCAGCGATACGTTTTCTCCTAGCCTTCCCCCTCCAACACTGCAGGCAGCGATGCGTTTTCTCCTAGTCTTCCCCCTACAACACTGCAGGCAGCGATACGTTTTCTCCTAGCCTTCCCCCACCAACACTGCAGGCAGCGATGCGTTTTATCCTAGCCTTCCCCCACCAACACTGCAGGCAGCGATACGTTTTATCCTAGCCTTCCCCCACCAACACTGCAGGCAGCGATACGTTTTATCCTAGCCTTCCCCCTCCAACCCTGCAGGCAGCGATACGTTTTCTCCTAGCCTTCCCCCTCCAACACTGCAGGCAGCGATGCGTTTTCTCCTAGTCTTCCCCCTCCAACACTGCAGGCAGCGATACGTTTTCTCCTAGTCTTCCCCCTACAACACTGCAGGCAGCGATACGTTTTCTCCTAGCCTTCCCCCACCAACACTGCAGGCAGCGATACGTTTTCTCCTAGCCTTCCCTCTCCAACACTGCAGGCAGCGATACGTTTTCTCCTAGTCTTCCCCCTCCAACCCTGCAGGCAGCGATACGTTTTCTCCTAGCCTTCCCCCTCCAACACTGCAGGCAGCGATGCGTTTTCTCCTAGTCTTCCCCCACCAACACTGCAGGCAGCGATACGTTTTATCCTAGCCTTCCCCCTCCAACACTGCAGGCAGTGATACGTTTTATCCTAGTCTTTCCCCTACAACACTGCAGGCAGCGATACGTTTTCTCCTAGCCTTCCCCCTCCAACACTGCAGGCAGCGATACGTTTTCTCCTAGTCTTCCCCCTCCAACACTGCAGGCAGCGATGCGTTTTCTCCTAGTCTTCCCCCACCAACACTGCAGGCAGCGATACGTTTTATCCTAGCCTTCCCCCTCCAACACTGCAGGCAGTGATACGTTTTATCCTAGTCTTCCCCCTACAACACTGCAGGCAGCGATACGTTTTCTCCTAGCCTTCCCCCTCCAACACTGCAGGCAGCGATACGTTTTCTCCTAGCCTTCCCTCTCCAACACTGCAGGCAGCGATACGTTTTATCCTAGTCTTCCCCCTCCAACACTGCAGGCAGCGATACGTTTTCTCCCAGCCTTCCCCCTCCAACACTGCAGGCAGCGATACGTTTTCTCCTAGCCTTCCCCCTCCAACACTGCAGGCAGCGATACGTTTTCTCCTAGCCTTCCCCCTCCAACACTGCAGGCAGCGATACGTTTTCTCCTAGCCTTCCCGCACCAACCCTGCAGGCAGCGATACGTTTTCCCCTAGCCTTCCCCCTCCAACGCTTGCGATACGTTTTCTCCTAGCATTCCCCCACCAACGCTGCAGGCAGCGATACGTTTTATCCTAGCATTCCCGCACCAGCGCTGTGCTCCGTTCAGTACAAGTTCTGTCCTTCTCTGCCTTCATGTACTCTCCTCCACGGATCTGATAGAACTGGGTAAGTGCAGTGGCGATTTTAGCTTGTAAATCTTGGTGGGGCAAGCCACTACACAACACAGCCACTACACAACACAACACAACCACTACACAACACAGCCACAACACAACACAGCCACTACACAACACAACCACTACACAACCACGACCACTACACAACCACTACACAACACAACCCCTACACAACACGCCCACTACACAACCACTACACAACACAACCCCTACACAACACAACCACTACACAACACAACCACTACACAACACAACACAACCACTACACAACACAACCACTACACAACACAACCACTACACAACACAACCACTACACAACACAAGACAACACAACCACTACACAACACAACCACTACACAACCACAACATAACACAACCACAACATAACACAACCACTACACAACACAACACAACCACTACACAACACAACACAAGACAACACAACCACTACACAACACAACCACTACACAACCACAACCACTACACAACACAGCCACTACACAACACAACCATTACACAACCACGACCACAACACAACCACTACACAACACAACCACTACACAACACAGCCACTACACAACACAACCACTACACAACCACGACCACAACACAACCACGACCACAACACAACCACTACACAACACAACCACTACACAACACAGCCACTACACAACACAACCACTACACAACCACGACCACAACACAACCACTACACAACACAACCACTACACAACACAACCACTACACAACACAACCACTACACAACCACTACACTACACAACACAACCCATACACAACACAACCACTACACAACACAACCACTACACAACACAACCACTACACAACACAACCACTACACGACCACGACCACAACACAACCACTACACAACACAACCACTACACAACACAACCACTACACAACACAACCACTACACAACACAACCATTACACAACACAAGACAACACAACCACTACACAACACAACCACTACACAACCACAACATAACACAACCACAACATAACACAACCACTACACAACACAACACAACCATTACACAACACAACACAACCACTACACAACACAACCACTACACAACCACAACCACTACACAACACAGCCACTACACAACACAACCACTACACAACCACGACCACAACACAACCACTACACAACACAACCACTACACAACACAGCCACTACACAACACAACCACTACACAACCACGACCACAACACAACCACGACCACAACACAACCACTACACAACACAACCACTACACAACACAGCCACTACACAACACAACCACTACACAACCACGACCACAACACAACCACTACACAACACAACCACTACACAACACAACCACTACACAACACAACCACTACACAACCACTACACTACACAACACAACCACAACACAACCCATACACAACACAACCACTACACAACACAACCACTACACAACACAACCACTACACAACACAACCACTACACAACCACGACCACAACACAACCACTACACAACACAACCACTACACAACACAACCACTACACAACACAACCACTACACAACACAACCATTACACAACACAAGACAACACAACCACTACACAACACAACCACTACACAACCACAACATAACACAACCACAACATAACACAACCACTACACAACACAACACAACCACTACACAACACAACACAACCACTACACAACACAACCACTACACAACCACAACCACTACACAACACAGCCACTACACAACACAACCACTACACAACCACGACCACAACACAACCACTACACAACACAGCCACTACACAACACAACCACTACACAACCACGACCACAACACAACCACGACCACAACACAACCACGACCACAACACAACCACTACACAACACAGCCACTACACAACACAACCACTACACAACCACGACCACAACACAACCACTACACAACACAACCACTACACAACACAACCACTACACAACACAACCACTACACAACCACTACACTACACAACACAACCACAACACAACCCATACACAACACAACCACTACACAACACAACCACTACACAACCACTACACTACACAACACAACCACAACACAACCCATACACAACACAACCACTACACAACACAACCACTACACAACACAACCACTACACAACACAACCACTACACAACCACGACCACAACACAACCACTACACAACACAACCACTACACAACACAACCACTACACAACACAACCACTACACAACACAACCACTACACAACACAAAACTAAACAATAAAGTCATTTCACTATAACGGTGACAAATGATGCCCACAAACTGTTAGGGCCTACATAAAGCTGTCCCATCAGCAGAGTCCCAACAGCAGTCCAAACATCTTACCACTGCTACACCTGGCTATCAACGGAGCCTTGTCTTGCACCGAAACACTTCATTCAGCCTCATTTACTGCATTTAAAAAAACATAGCTGATATGGCTGACTTGCTTAAACAACTGTGGTTTCTACTGACAATTGAGATGTTCAAACTATGGCATAAGGGAACAACATGCGAATAAGAGGCAATCTGTTATTTCGATTATTAAGACATTAATGAGCGAGCTAGGACAGACGTAGTCAATACAACTATTTGTTCAGCACTTTTGAAATGTACAGTTACAGAATTCAGAACATGGGCTGCTCTTACAGTATTCTCCCTGTACACCAAGTCAGAACCATATGATAAATAAAGGGGGCATATAAGCAGAGAATGAAAGATCTTACAATAAGGAGCTCCAGAAAGAGGTTCCTTACTTGGAATTCCGAGTTGGATGTGGAAAATGTATTTTCCCAGTCGGAGCTACTTTTCAGCTGTCTTGAACTTGCTGAACCCTGAGATTTCCCAGTTCCAAGTTTCCAGTTGTTTTGAACGCGGCAGGAGTCATGCTGGATTGACAGCATGGCCAAAGTTGAATGTTTATCATTTTAAGCTTGGAAAAGATACCCTTAAACTCAGACTTGGACCACACACCCACTGCACTGAATAGAAGGCTAGTGGTTGCATTGCAATGCTTGCAGTCAGCCACTGATTCCTTCCAAACTAATCATTGTTGAATTTGCGATTTCCAACTTGTGTAATGTTTATGTCTAATGGCCGATGAGCACTTACACGTTTTATCAATAATTTATCTTCGGAATTTATTTTCATATGACAAGGATTGAAAAGGATTTGCCAGTAGATTGTCGACTTGATTCATGACGATATGATGACTGCTAGCTTGCTAACTAAGATTTTGAAAGTATGATGTAGACATGATCTGTCCAATCAAAGCATTGACATAATTGTATCTGTGACCAATGACCTTGAGCCTTCTTGGATGGATACTTCTACTGTAACTCTATGGCAGCACCCAAGGGGCTTGAATTTTCAAGCTCTACCCCTAGACTTGGCGGTGACGTAGTGTTCCCATGAGTGACAGAACACTGAGCCAATCATGGCGCAACTAGAGAACATTACCAACCCCTATGCTCTGTATTTACCATTAGCTGCCCCAGCACCACAGAAAGCACTGAGCTGGGCTAAAACACCTGCATTTTGGAGCTGCCTGACTCAAGAAAGCAAAAAAATATAGTTTTTATACGGCTTTATCAACTCAAAGATTTTTTTTTTTTTTTTTTTTTTTAAATTTTGCAAACTGATATGTGACACATATTATTGCCAAAGTAACATGCAAACAGGCAACAAACCTTTTTTTAGTGAGGCTCA
The DNA here is from genome assembly GCF_057628025.1 of Oncorhynchus mykiss. Taxonomy (NCBI): domain Eukaryota; kingdom Metazoa; phylum Chordata; class Actinopteri; order Salmoniformes; family Salmonidae; genus Oncorhynchus; species Oncorhynchus mykiss. The sequence goes on along the minus strand of NC_143035.1, from coordinate 30,285,504 downwards.
AAACAGATGGCTCTGCCCCACCTGCCCTGAATGACGGGTCGTCACTGGATAAGTAATACTAGTTCTGCAGAGGAAAGGCTATTACTTTCTTAGTTAGGCCCACACCTGTATCCTGTCATTTACAGCTAAATCTGTGAATGGAAGTGGACAAGGCCACATGGGAAAGGAGCAGCACTTCTGGAATGGGCCTCAGCCCTAACACCATTTGTCTGCAGCTGCTTCCATCTCCCAAGCTGTTTTACTGTGACATGACCAATGCATTCTCTCTCCAACTACAACTTCCAGTTTCCGTTGAGTGAAAGATAATCATTTTGATGTTGATACCTCACTCTCAACTACAATACGTTCTCATGACGTTTTGAAAAGAAGCCTTTTGAGTCTGTGTGGGATAGGGGTTTGTAGACACGGGTTGGTTTTCAATTTCTCTTGCACTGGTTGGGGCTTGTTGTTGGACCACGTCTCTCTCTCTCTCTCTCTCTGTCTGTTTATAACATAAAGGTTATAAAGAGATCAGCTCTGTCAGGTCTCCCACAGCGAAAGGTTTGTGTCTTTAAGACGTCCTGGATGTCACACTGTTTGGGTACTTGCAGGCTTGGCACGGCTGTGTGTGTGTGTGTGTGTGTGTGTGTGTGTGTGTGTGTGTTGTAGTAGTACAGAGCTAGATCACCCACAGGCTCTGTTAGTGTTATTCTTCCCCTTACCTTGTTCTCAGACTATGATCATGAGCTTTGGCCAAACAAACAGAAAAAAATAAATTGTTATTCCTGAAATACTATCTCCCTGGTCCTCTAATCCAAGGTCACATTGCCTTGAGATGGACGTTAAGACATGGGGGCAATTCATGATAATCTTTTGGTGTGAATCACAAAAGTAGTCACTATGTACCCTAGTCTAAAGGAGTGGACTATATAGGGAATAGGGTGCCATTTGGGAAGCAGCCCTGGATTGTAGTGTCTACTGTCTGTCTGTGCATTACAACTGGGTCAGAGAAACCAGCCCCTCGGTCCCTCACCACTGGGTCTGACTCCTCATAAATCAGAGAAAATCTTTTTATTGGCCTCACACGTTTCCCTGACTCAGTTCTCTCTAACCACACTCTGTAGTGGAGGTACAGTAACCAGTACAGTAACTAGTACAGTAATCTGGGTTCAAAATAATTTCAAATACTTTATCTGGACTTGATTGAACTTGCCTGGATGGCACAATGGAACCAATAGAATAGTCACAAGAGTGCAAAACTCACAAGTCTGGCACTCTAGGCAGACAAGAGAAAACACTCATTTTTAAAAGAGTTCAAATAGTATTTGAACCCAGGTCTGACTCTGGTCCACTAGCAGAATTTGGAGGGTTAGAGCATTGTGAAACCCAGAGCAGGATCTCAGGCCCAGTGTCACGCGGGACTAGGTGTGTGTGCAGGAATCAGACGCAGAGAGAGAGTAACGAAGTAAAGTGCTTTACTATTGCACACCAAACTGATAAGCCCAATACAATACAGGGCGCAGGACACTATACCAGACAACCCAAAACCACAGGGTGTCCAGTATAGAAAATAAAATACACCACGACCTAATATGTACACACGTAACAAAAGACAATCCCGCACAAAACAAGGGCGGGTCAAACTACTACATATAGGGAAGCTAATTAAACCAAAATACACACAGCTGAAACTAATAAGACAAAACCAACAGACAAACGAAAAAGGGATCGGTAGCGGCTAGTAGGACGACCGCCGAGCACCGCCCGAACAGGCAGGGAAGCCAACTTCGGGGGAAGTCGTGACACCCAGCTCCAGCACCCACAGCCTTCCAACCAGCCAGGCAGGCAGGGACACACATGGATGAGAAGGAACTGTAATGAAAGTAGCACAAGTACAGGAAGCTGCTCAGGTGACAGGTTTACGAGTTACATCTTCCTCTTCCTCCCTCCCTCCTTCTCCTCCTCTCTCTTCTTACTCTGTTCTCTCCCTCTCCCTCCCTCCTCCTCTTCTCTCTCTCCCTCTCTCTCTTCCTCTTCCTCACTCCTCCTCTTCTGTCCTTCTCTTCTTCACCGCTCTGTTACTAGCTTCTCTTCAGCCCTCTTTCTCTCTCCTCTTCCTCTATTCTCTATCCTCCTCTCCCTCATGTTCCTCCTTTTCCTCCCTTCTTCTCCTTTCTCCTCTATCTCTCATTTACCTCTCCTTTCCTCTTCTCTTCTCTCCCTCTACCCTCTTCCTCCCACCTCATACTCTCTCTTCTTCCTCTCTACCTCTTGATCTTCCTCTCTTCTCTACCTCTCTCCTCTTCCTTTCCTCCCTCTTCCTCTCTCCTTTTCTTCTCTCCTCTTGGCTGAAAACAAGCCAAGGAATCATCCGTTTGTAAAGCAAACACAGCAGGATCTGTGTGAGCAAAAAGCCAAGCCTAGAGAATGGAGAAATAGTGTAATGGCCTAATGCCCTGTGTGTGTGTGTGTGTGTGTGTGTGTGTGTGTGTGTGTGTGTGTGTGTGTGTGTGTGTGTGTGTGTGTGTCCAGGAGCATCAGGTGGGAGTGTGAGCAGGGAGGGGAAAGGTTGAGGTTGACCCCTCAGAGGCACATAGCATTGGTGGGATTGAATGCATCACAAATGCCACCCTATTTATGTGCACTACTTTTGACCAGAACTCATAAATCTCTTGTCAAAGTAGTGCACTTTTAAAGAAATAGGGTGGCATTTGGGGCACATTCCCACATCATCCCCTCATCCACTCATCATCCCCTTATCATCCCAGGCTGTCTGTGCTGAATCATGGTAATTGTCTCTTCAATGTGTCTGTGAGCATATGGAAAGGTTTAGCAGACACAGAACATACAGTATATCCTTATAGAGACACAACATACAGTATATCATTATAGAGGCCAGAATAATACAGAGTGACATGAAACACTCTGATCTGATCTCTGTATTCATACCTTGACCTCTCTGGTCTACGTAATACATCTGACCAGTATAGTCACACCTTGACCTCTCTGGTCTACATAATACATCTGACCTGTATAGTCACACCTTGACCTCTCTGGTCTACGTAATACATCTGACCTGTATAGTCACACCTTGACCTCTCTGGTCTACGTAATACATCTGACCTGTATAGTCACACCTTGACCTCTCTGGTCTACGTAATACATCTGACCTGTATAGTCACACCTTGACCTCTCTGGTCTACGTAATACATCTGACCTGTATAGTCACACCTTGACCTCTCTGGTCTACGTAATACATCTGACCTGTATAGTCATATCACGACCTCTCTGGTCTACATAATACATCTGACCTGTATAGTCACACCTTGACCTCTCTGGTCTACGTAATACATCTGACCTGTATAGTCACACCTTGACCTCTCTGGTCTACGTAATACATCTGACCTGTATAGTCATATCACGACCTCTCTGGTCTACATAATACATCTGACCTGTATAGTCACACCTTGACCTCTCTGGTCTACGTAATACATCTGACCTGTATAGTCACACCTTGACCTCTCTGGTCTACATAATACATCTGACCTGTATAGTCACACCTTGACCTCTCTGGTCTACATAATACATCTGACCTGTATAGTCATATCACGACCTCTCTGTGTCACAGGTGGGAATACCACACATTCCAAAGATCGTTCCAGAAAATGAAGAGGCTGTGTGCGTGCGTGCGTGCGTGCGTGCGTGTGTGTGCGTGCGTGTATGCGTGCGTGGGTGGGTGTGTGCGTGCGTGCGTGTCTGCGTGCGTGCGTGCGTGTGTGTGCGTTTACGTTGATTGTGTTACAGTTTGTGTATGCTGAGACCAGTAGAATACAATTTGACACAAAGACATGCTCTCTCAGGCTTTTGAGGAATGTGATGTTTGAATTTAAATATGTATTGAAGTTAGCACAGTTTATTTAAATATGTATTGAAGTTAGCACAGTTTATTTAAATATGTATTGAAGTTAGCACAGTTTATTTAAATATGTATTGAAGTTAGCACAGTTTATTTAAATATGTATTGAAGTTAGCACAGTTGAATTTAAATATGTATTGAAGTTAGCACAGTTTAATTTAAATATGAATTGAAGTTAGCACAGTTTAATTTAAATATGTATTGAAGTTAGCACAGTTTAATTTAAATATGTATTGAAGTTAGCACAGTTTATTTAAATATGAATTGAAGTTAGCCGGACTGATTTTAAATATGACTTGAAGTTAGCAGGTTGAAATTAAATATGAATTGAAGTTAGCCGGACTGATTTTAAATATGAATTGAAGTTAGCAGGTTGAATTTAAATATGAATTGAAGTTAGCCGGACTGATTTTAAATATGTATTGAATTTAGCACAGTTTAATTTAAATATGTATTGAAGTTAGCACAGTTGCATTTAAATACAAATTGAAGTTAGCAGGTTGAAATTAAATATGAATTGAAGTTAGCCGGACTGATTTTAAATATGAATTGAAGTTAGCAGGTTGAATTTAAATATGAATTGAAGTTAGCCGGACTGATTTTAAATATGTATTGAATTTAGCACAGTTTAATTTAAATATGTATTGAAGTTAGCACAGTTGCATTTAAATACAAATTGAAGTTAGCAGGTTGAAATTAAATATGAATTGAAGTTAGCAGGTTGAATTTAAATATGAATTGAAGTTAGCCGGACTGATTTTAAATATGTATTGAATTTAGCACAGTTTAATTTAAATATGTATTGAAGTTAGCAGGTTGAATTTAAATATGAATTGAAGTTAGCAGGACTGATTTATATATGTATTGAATTTAGCACAGTTTAATTTAAATATGTATTGAAGTTAGCACAGTTGCATTTAAATACAAATTGAAGTTAGCAGGTTGAAATTAAATATGAATTGAAGTTAGCCGGACTGATTTTAAATATGAATTGAAGTTAGCAGGTTGAATTTAAATATGAATTGAAGTTAGCCGGACTGATTTTAAATATGTATTGAATTTAGCACAGTTTAATTTAAATATGTATTGAAGTTAGCACAGTTGCATTTAAATACAAATTGAAGTTAGCAGGTTGAAATTAAATATGAATTGAAGTTAGCAGGTTGAATTTAAATATGAATTGAAGTTAGCCGGACTGATTTTAAATATGTATTGAATTTAGCACAGTTTAATTTAAATATGTATTGAAGTTAGCACAGTTGCATTTAAATACAAATTGAAGTTAGCAGGTTGAAATTAAATATGAATTGAAGTTAGCCGGACTGATTTTAAATATGAATTGAAGTTAGCAGGTTGAATTTAAATATGAATTGAAGTTAGCAGGACTGATTTTAAATATGTATTGAATTTAGCACAGTTTAATTTAAATATGTATTGAAGTTAGCACAGTTGCATTTAAATACAAATTGAAGTTAGCAGGTTGAAATTAAATATGAATTGAAGTTAGCCGGACTGATTTTAAATATGAATTGAAGTTAGCAGGTTGAATTTAAATATGAATTGAAGTTAGCCGGACTGATTTTAAATATGTATTGAATTTAGCACAGTTTAATTTAAATATGTATTGAAGTTAGCACAGTTGCATTTAAATACAAATTGAAGTTAGCAGGTTGAAATTAAATATGAATTGAAGTTAGCCGGACTGATTTTAAATATGAATTGAAGTTAGCAGGTTGAATTTAAATATGAATTGAAGTTAGCAGGACTGATTTTAAATATGTATTGAATTTAGCACAGTTTAATTTAAATATGTATTGAAGTTAGCACAGTTGCATTTAAATACAAATTGAAGTTAGCAGGTTGAAATTAAATATGAATTGAAGTTAGCCGGACTGATTTTAAATATGAATTGAAGTTAGCAGGTTGAATTTAAATATGAATTGAAGTTAGCAGGACTGATTTTAAATATGACTTGAAGTTAGCAGGACTGATTTTAAATATGACTTGAAGTTAGCAGGTTGAATTTAAATATGAATTGAAGTTAGCAGGACTGATTTTAAATATGAATTGAAGTTAGCCGGACTGATTTTAAATATGACTTGAAGTTAGCAGGTTGATTTTAAATATGAATTGAAGTTAGCAGGTTGAATTTAAATATGAATTGAAGTTAGCAGGACTGATTTTAAATATGAATTGAAGTTAGCAGGACTGATTTTAAATATGAATTGAAGTTAGCCGGACTGATTTTAAATATGAATTGAAGTTAGCAGGTTGAATTTAAATATGAATTGAAGTTAGCAGGACTGATTTTAAATATGAATTGAAGTTAGCAGGACTGATTTTAAATATGACTTGAAGTTAGCAGGTTGAATTTAAATATGAATTGAAGTTAGCAGGACTGATTTTAAATATGAATTGAAGTTAGCCGGACTGATTTTAAATATGAATTGAAGTTAGCAGGACTGATTTTAAATATGAATTGAAGTTAGCACAGGGTTATAGAGAGCGAGGGAGAGATGTAGGGAGGGAGAGAGAGGGTTATAGAGAGGCAGCGAGAGATGTAGGGAGGGAGATAGAGGGTTATAGAGAGGCAGGGAGAGATGTAGGGAGGGAGACAGAGGGTTATAGAGAAGCAGGGAGAGATGTAGGGAGGGAGACAGAGGGTTATAGAGAGGCAGGGAGAGATGTAGGGAGGGAGACAGAGGGTTATAGAGAGGCAGGGAGAGATGTAGGGAGGGAGACAGAGGGTTATAGAGAAGCAGGGAGAGATGTCGGGAGGGAGAGAGAGGAGGGAGGAACAGAAAGGGAGCACCCTCAGTGGGGTTGAAATAAACACCTTCATCCATTTTTCAGGGAAAAGCAGAGATGAGGCAAAGCTTGAAAATCAGATGCTCTTGCCGACCCTGCTCAGGTGTTTATTTTACACCTGCTATGTTAGATTAGCGAGGGAGGGAGACAGGGGGACAGGAAGAGAGAGGGAGTGGGGGGGTAGAGAAAGTGGGAGAGGGGGTTCAGAAGTTTACTTCTCATAATGAATCTGCATCAACAGCTTTTTGTGTGAAATATCACTGCTGTCATCAAACCTGATGCTGACGTTAGTATTCTCACCCTGTCATTAAACTCATTGTGATATGATTTGCATGGTTTTTGGACCTGACAGTTACAGGCTGTGACTTGTTAGCTGTCAACTCAGCTCTCTCTTGGTACAGTCACATGGACAGTATCTGAGCCGTGCAGTACTGACTAGTGGGTAGACTTGACCCTTTCAGCCACAGATCTAGTATCAGCATACCCCTCCAAATCGTATCCTTAACCATCAGAGTGGAAGAATAGAAACTGACCTTGGATCAGCGTCTAGGTGTTCCTACTCTGTTTCCTTCCTAACCGTCTGACAGACTGAGACAAGGTCTGCAGACCAAGTGGCCCCCTATTCCCTACATAGTACCCTATGGGCTCTGGTCAAAAGTTGTGCACTATAAAAGTAATAGGCTGCCTTTTGGGACACATTCAAGGTCAGCGCAGAGGTCAGGGGTCAGACGTTATGAGGTCATGAGTGAGCTCCAGTGTTCCGGGGGACCCCCTGTTACTCTGACCAACACAGTACTCAATCAAGCCCCCCCCTACATGACCAATAACTTGCATAGGCAGACAAAGAGGCTACTATTTTTCGTGTGTGTGTGTGTGTGTGTGTGCGTGTGTGTGTGTGTGTGTGTGTGTGTGTGTGTGTGTGTGTGTGTGTGTGTGTGTGTGTGTGTGTGCCTGCGTGCGTGTGTGTGTGTGTGTGTGTGTGTGTGTGTATCTGTATGTGTGTGTGTATGTGTGTGTGTGTGCCTGCGTGCGTGCGTGTTTTCTTGCCCCATCATAGGAAGCCAGCCTGTCTGTTAGACACAGTCACATATCTATGTGCTGATATCATGGGGTAGAGTGCAGATAGCAGACCTCTATTATACTGAATGAGACTTAGATCACTGGACTCTTTGTCTGCTAAACGGCTGACTCAACTCCTCCATGCCACCCCACGGGCTGGAGGGAGGGGGGGGAGAGATTTAGGGAGGGAATGAAAAACAGAGAAAGAAAGAGAGAGTGATGAATGGATGAAGGCTGTCTAGAGGTAGAAAGAAGCATTTTCTGTTCTTTGCCAGATAGTGAGAAAGTCACTCTTCTCTTCCTCATCTTCCTCCTCTTCAATGGACAGATGGTTGACTGCATGTTCACTAGTCTACAGGTCAGGCCTGTGTATTAGAGTGGGAAGCAGCTAGTCTACAGGTCAGGCCTGTGTATTAGAGTGGGAAGCAGCTAGTCTACAGGTCAGGCCTGTGTATTAGAGTGGGAAGCAGCTAGTCTACAGGTCAGGCCTGTGTATTAGAGTGGGAAGCAGCTAGTCTACAGGTCAGGCCTGTGTATTAGAGTGGGAAGCAGCTAGTCTACAGGTCAGGCCTGTGTATTAGAGTGGGAAGCAGCTAGTCTACAGGTCAGGCCTGTGTATTAGAGTGGGAAGCAGCTAGTCTACAGGTCAGGCCTGTGTATTAGAGTGGGAAGCAGCTAGTCTACAGGTCAGGCCTGTGTATTAGAGTGGGAAGCAGCTAGTCTACAGGTCAGGCCTGTGTATTAGAGTGGGAAGCAGCTAGTCTACAGGTCAGGCCTGTGCATTAGAGTGGGAAGCAGCTAGTCTACAGGTCAGGCCTGTGTATTAGAGTGGGAAGCAGCTAGTCTACAGGTCAGGCCTGTGTATTAGAGTGGGAAGCAGCTAGTCTACAGGTCAGGCCTGTGCATTAGAGTGGGAAGCAGCTAGTCTACAGGTCAGGCCTGTGTATCAGAGTGGGAAGCAGCTAGTCTACAGGTCAGGCCTGTGTATTAGAGTGGGAAGCAGCTAGTCTACAGGTCAGGCCTGTGTATTAGAGTGGGAAGCAGCTAGTCTACAGGTCAGGCCTGTGTATTAGAGTGGGAAGCAGCTAGTCTACAGGTCAGGCCTGTGTATTAGAGTGGGAAGCAGCTAGTCTACAGGTCAGGCCTGTGTATCAGAGTGGGAAGCAGCTAGTCTACAGGTCAGGCCTGTGTATTAGAGTGGGAAGCAGCTAGTCTACAGGTCAGGCCTGTGTATTAGAGTGGGAAGCAGCTAGTCTACAGGTCAGGCCTGTGTATTAGAGTGGGAAGCAGCTAGTCTACAGGTCAGGCCTGTGTATTAGAGTGGGAAGCAGCTAGTCTACAGGTCAGGCCTGTGCATTAGAGTGGGAAGCAGCTAGTCTACAGGTCAGGCCTGTGTATCAGAGGGGGACGCAGCTAGTCTACAGGTCAGGCCTGTGTATTAGAGTGGGAAGCAGCTAGTCTACAGGTCAGGCCTGTGTATTAGAGTGGGAAGCAGCTAGTCTACAGGTCAGGGCTGTGTATCAGAGGGGGACGCAGCTAGTCTACAGGTCAGGCCTGTGTATTAGAGTGGGAAGCAGCTAGTCTACAGGCCAGGCCTGTGTATCAGAGGGGAGAGCAGCTAGTCTACAGAGTGGTGGAGTGGTGGAGTGGTGGAGTGGTGGAGTGCTGGGTTTAGGGAGTGGTGGAGTGCTGGGTTTAGGGAGTGGTGGAGTGGTGGAGTGGTAGGTTTAGGGAGTGGTGGAGTGGTGGAGTGCTGGGTTTAGGGAGTGGTGGAGTGGTGGAGTGGTGGAGTGCTGGGTTTAGGGAGTGGTGGAGTGGTGGAGTGCTGGGTTTAGGGAGTGGTGGAGTGGTGGAGTGCTGGGTTTAGGGAGTGGTGGAGTGGTGGAGTGCTGGGTTTAGGGAGTGGTGGAGTGCTGGGTTTAGGGAGTGGTGGAGTGGTGGAGTGCTGGGTTTAGGGAGTGGTGGAGTGGTGGAGTGCTGGGTTTAGGGAGTGGTGGAGTGGTGGAGTGCTGGGTTTAGGGAGTGGTGGAGTGCTGGGTTTAGGGAGTGGTGGAGTGGGTGTGTGAATGAAAGTGAGACATTGCATTGCTTTGGCAATGTAAACATATGTTTCCTATACCAATAAAGCCCCTTAAATTGAGAGGGAGGGAGAGAGAGTGGTGCCTGTGTGTGTGTGTGTGTTTTTGTGCACATGTGAGAGTGTGTTTTTCACGCTCAACGGGTTACCATGTGTATCAACAATGGTCCACCACCCAAAGGACATCCAGCCAACCTGACACAACCGTGGCGCCCTGAGTGAGAGTACTCCTGTATGCATTACTGTAGTGATTGACATTTTGAGATATTGCAGTATGCAGTACAGTGTGTGGGCACATGTGCTTGCGTAGGTACTGTACCAGTCGAAAGTTTGGACACACCTACTCATTCCAGGGTTTTTCTACATTGTTGAATTATAGTGAAGACATCAAAACTATGAAATAACACATGGAATCATGTAGTAACCAAAAAAGTGTTAAATAAATCTAAATATATGTTAATTTGAGATTCTTCAAAGTAGCCACCCTTGATGACAGCTTTGCACATTCTGCCTCAGACTATACCAAACCAAATGTTTTCATCCCTATACTAGCAGTATTAACAGTACTTTTACACTATGTATTAGTGCCGAGGAATACTGATATCCAGTGTTGCCCGATTCTATTGTAAACTCAATCAGAGGGAAAATCATACTCAATATTCTCT